>NW_022987215.1:6913-12108 GCF_010094035.1 Trematosphaeria pertusa | reverse complement strand
TCGGGGACGAGCTCTCCCTGTGAGGGGGGGTGATGTGACGGTCTGGTTTGGGATTTACCTCAGGTCACATGACCTCGGGTCACGTGATCTTACCACGTGACCTAGCCTAGCGCCTTGGCGCTCGGCACCTCTGTATATAGAGCCTCTCGGAGCAGCCTTCTACTCCTCACCTTTGGATAGCTGAATTTGACCCAACCTACCCTGCTAGCACCCCTTATCCTTACAGCTCGTGGAGACAGTGCTGCCTGCAGCCGACTTACCCAGCTAGGTGTTCCAGGGGCGCTCACAGCAGTGGAGACCGCGGACCCAGCCCTCACATTTATTAGTATTCTATATATTCTTATACTATTCTAGTAACTTTTTTTTTTATTATAGAGAACCTATATTCTTATCTTATTCTCTTAAAAGTATGTTTAATTCTCTAGTACTTATATATTATTATACTATAAAATTTCTTAATAAATTCTATCTATAGAGTTTCTAGTACTTCTCTTTTCTTTTATTTATTAGGTAGCTTTAGTTTATTATTCTACTAGTTCTAGATTTCTATAACCTAGCTAATTTATAGACTATTATATTCTAGAGTTCTATCTAGTCTAGTATAAAGTATAGTCTTATATTCTTCTTTAGTTACTATAGTATAGTTAGCTTTATAGCTAAGTACGTCTATAGCTCTATTTTTAGTATCTTTCTAGTATTAGATTATAGTATTAGTAGCTTAAGGTTAGGTCTAGGTAGTAGTTTAATATTATAGATATTAGATAAGCGAGATTAAGTAAAGCGTACTATACCTAAATTAAGTTTTTTCTAACATCTCTCTAGGCTAGTAAATAGCGCTATACTTTATTAGAGTTTTTTTCTAATATTCTACTACTAGCTACTACGCGTAGCTACTCTAGTAGAATATTAAAGAAAAATAGCTACGCTACTACTACTAGTAGTAGTAAGTAGTAGAATATTAGAAAAAAATAGCTACGCTACTACTACTAGTAATTTAAGTAGTAGAATTACTAGTAGTAGTAGTATAGCTATTTTTTTTTAATATTCTACTATTAGCTACTACGCGTAGCTATTTTTTTCTAATATTCTACTACTTACTACTACTAGTAGTAGTAGTATAGCTATTTTTTTCTAATATTCTGCTACTTACTACTACTAGTAATAGTAGTATAGCTATTTTTCTCTAATATTCTACTACTACTATAACTATTACCTTACGTCTAGTAACTACTATAGTAGTACGTCTTTCTTCTTCTTACTCTTTCTTTATAGTAGCTTTTCTATACCTATTCTATATAAGCTCTACTTTCTAGCCTTATCTATACTACGCGTAAAAGCGTTACCTTAGCACTAGTATTATAGTAGTAAGTTATTAAGATACTACTCTAAAAGCCTTACTAATCTAGTTACTCTTAGAAATATAATATAGACGCTTAAAGAAAGAAGGCTAAGTTAGCGTAGAGTAAGGTAAGCGTTTAAAGAAGGTAAGTATAATAACGTAAAGAGAAGAGAAGAGAGGCGTTAGTATTAGTAGTATATACGTAAGCTAAAAGTATAAATATTAGCTTCTAGACTACTTTTCTTAGAAAAAAAGACTACCTCTACTATAGGTCTTCTTACTAACCTCTAAGTAGATGTGCTTAAAACCTAACTAGAATTCTAAATAGTATCTTCTAAGCCTAATATTACTATACTATAGACGGCGTAGAAAGTGTATAATAACTAAATATAGTATAGTAGATCTATTAAGATTAAGAGATAATATAGTAAAGAAGATAGAAATAAAATAGTAGTATAAAGTATTTAGTAGAAGTATATACCTAGAGCTACTATAGAAGCTAGCTATAGTATAGATAGTAAGAGTAAAGTAGAAACTAAAGAAAAGAATAACGTAAGTAGTGTTAATAAGGCGTAAAGCCTAGCGCCTAATAATTTTAATAGAGTAGGTAATATTAACGTTAATTAGCTTACTAATTATCTAGAGTAGACGTAGCTACTAGATATATTTATAAGCTATTACTATTAGAAGCTACTAGAATAGTATCTCTAGAAGAGCTAATAGTAATATAAGTACTAATAGTATAGATAGCTATAGTAGTCTATATATTAATAAATACCTACTTCTAAGAGAGCTAGAAGAGCTAGAAGAGCTAGAAGAGCTAGAAGAGCTAGAAGAGCTAAAAGAGCTAGAAGAGCTAGAAGAGCTAGAAGAGCCTACGTTACTCTCTACTAGGTTTTTATTACTAGCTAGGTAGTCTCTAGCTAGATAGTCTAATAGCGTTTTAGATTATAACTAGCTATATAGCTAGTATAGTAACTAGGTTAGCTCTATAAATACTTCTACTACGCTACTAGAACCTAGAGGTATACTCTAGAGGCTATCTACTTCTTTAGTAAGCTATAACCTTAAGACTAGCCTCTCTATAACTACTTTAGGCTTAGTTTTTACCTTTAGTAATACTTCTACTTGTATCTATACCTACTTCTATACTAGTAAAGTGCTTAGCGCTAGACTCTTCTCTTCTCTAAATTCGCTTTACTATAGTGTTAAAGATAATACTAATAGTAGCCTATTACTAGCCTAAAAAGCTACTATATAGGTAATTATCTACTACCTAGAGTATAATTATACTTATAAAGATAAAGAATAGAAGTATTTTAAGTAACTAGAAGAGTCTACGCTCTAGTATATTACTAAGCTTCTATATATATTAGAGTTATTTATATTAAGTTAATATAAATACTTTCTAGCCTATATAGAGTAAAACTAGAAAGTTAATATAAATTATAGTAGTAGGTTAATATAAATACTTTTTATCTATATAAGAATATTAATATTAAGTTAATATAAATTATAGTAAAAACTAAGTTAATATAAATACTTTAAAAATTAAGTTAATATAGATTATAGTAAAAATAATGTTAGTATAGGTTATAGTAGTAGGTTAATATAAGTAGGTTAATATAAATATATATATAAAAATATAGAGTTAATATAAATTATAGTAATAAGTTAATATAAATACTTTTTAGTTTATATCTAAAAACTAGAGGTTAATATAGATTATAGTAGTAGGTTAATATAAATACTTTTTAGCCTATACGTAAATATTAATATTAAGCTAATATAGATTAAATATTAAGTTAATATAAATTATAGTAGTAGGTTAATATAAATTATAGCTAAAATATAAGTTAATATAGATTATAGCTAAAATATAAGTTAATAGTTTAAATATTATCTTATTTAGTTTATGTTTAAACTTCTAATAAGAGTTAAATATAGGCGTAGGTTTAGAGAAGGTTTAGCTACTTACTTTAAGTTATAGCTAGCTAAACTATTAAGCTATTCTTTAAGTATATATACTCTATATCTATCTACTCTTAGACTCTTTTATAGTAGTAGCGCGTATATCTACTATAAGTAGAGTAAGATGTAGATATTTTTTTATTAAAAGTAGCTTTTTAGTACTATTTAAGTATAATAACTTATTTTAGAGCTATAAGTTAGTACTAGACTATAGGTGTATAAGAGAAAGAGTTAATAGAAATACGCTAGCTTAAAGAAGCGTAGAGAGTAATAACGTTAGGTAATTAGAGGTAGATATATATAAGAATAGGTTGCGTTTCTACTACTATTATAAATAGTACTTAATTCTTTTATTTATAGTTATATTTCTACTACTATTATAAATAGTACTTAATTTTTTTATTTATAGTTACGTTTCTACTACTATTATAAATAGCGCTTAATTTTTTTATTTATAGTTACGTCTTTACTACTATTATAAATAGTACTTAATTCTTTTATTTATAGTTATATTAGGTAGATATTCTAGTAGTATCTAAGGTTTTTAGTTTATAGTAGTAGAGAGAAAAGTAGCTATAAAATTTTAGCTAGCTTACTTTTTATCTTTATATATAGAGAGAAGAGAAGAGAAGGAAGTAGTCTAGATACTACTTTAACTTTTCTTATCTTCTATAGCTAAAGTTTCTATATAAGTATAGTTCTTTTCTAATTTAGCTTAGTATCTACTTACTATCTTAATAGTATAGTAGGTAGAGTTTTATATATTTTAGTAGTAGTTATAGAATAATAGTGTATATAAAAGTCTTTAAGAAGGTGCTATATACTAGACTAGGTAGCTTTAGTATATTAGTAAATTCTAGTAAATTTTATAGTAATAGCTATAGATACTTATAAGGTATAGATAGATTACCTAGAATTACTATAGTTTAACTCTCTAGTAGAACTTAAATATATATAGAAGTATAGTTAGGTTTTAGTATTAGACTATAAGAAGAGGGGTTTAGGGTTATAGTATATTTAGGTTATAAGCCTAAACCTCTATCTTATAGCTAACTAGAGTAGATAGAATTTATAGATAACTTTATACTTATAGATGCTACTCTGCTTCTTTTTTTGCCTAGCTATACTAGTTAATCTAGGCTAGTTTTTATATAGATAAGTAGCTATTAAACTAAATCTAACTTACTTTTTATTTCTAGGTCTACTATTTCTTTATGTGTTTGTAGTTTACTTTCTTTAGAGTTAGGCTAATTAAATAGTTAGTAAAGAAGTAGATAGTACTTTACTTTAGATATAATAGCTTCTTACCTAGACTTCTCTTAGACTAGGTAATAATTATAGAATTAGTATCTTACTCTCTATATATAGAGTGTAGCTTTACGTTTTAGTAAAATAATATTATAGAGAGTAAGGTAATAGAGAAGATTATTATAAGTAAAGAAAATAGGTAGCTATAAGTTTTATTAGCTTACTTTTAATATTATAGCCTAGTATAATACTATAGAAGAAAGACTAGAGTATAAGGCTATATAATAATTCTTTTATAAAGCTATACCTATCTATTCTATTCTTAGCCTTTTACTTATTTTTTTTTTAGAGTAGTCTATAAAAGCTATAAAGTAGGTCTACTTATCTTATACCTATATAATATAGTTCTATTAATTTTATTTTTAGGTACTAGAGAATATAGATACTACTTTCTATATTCTAGTATTTTCTCTAATTTTAGTAGTAGAATTATAGAGAGTAGTATTAATAAGAGTAGATTACTAGTTAGTATAAATTATAGTAGTAGGTTAATATAAATACTTTTTAGTCTATATATAAAAAATATAAAGTTAATATAGATTATAGTAGTAGTTAATATAAATACTTTTAGCCTATA
>NW_022987215.1:0-6882 GCF_010094035.1 Trematosphaeria pertusa | reverse complement strand
TTAATATAAATACTTTTAGTCTATACGTAAAAAATATAGAGTTAATATAAATTATAGTAGTAGTTAATATAAATACTTTTTAGCCTATACGTAAATATTAATATTAAGCTAATATAAATTAAATATTAAGGTAATATAGATTATAGTAGTAGGTTAATAATACTATAAATAAGTATATTTAAGTTCTCTATAAAGCTAATATATATTTGTATATATAAAACGTATAGAGAAACTTTTAGAGTAGAGAGGTTAGAGATTAGACTAGCGTGTTAAACTTGTTCTAAGTCTAAACTCTCTTTCTCTCTCTACCTTACTTATAATAATATATAATATAGAAGCTAAATTATCTTTTACTTATATAAGATAGATAGATAATAGCTATAAGTTACTTAATACTAGTATAACCTCTTTAAATATATATTAGATATTATCTATACTCTACTTCTATTCTCTACTATATATAAGCTCTAATTAGAGCTACTTATATAGTAGATTCTATAACTAAAGTAGTTATAAAAAGATACTCTTAGCCTCTTTATATATACCTATAAGGTCTAGATTTACCTACTTAAGCATACTATACTATATAGTTAACATCTTTATACTACTTTTTTCTATAAAACTATAAGAGAAATTAGTTATAGGTACTATAAGAAATATTCTATTATTAAACTACTATTAAAGTATATTCTAATACTTACCTTTTTTAATTATTCTATTTAACTACTTCTAATACTTCTCTTAAGCTTATATATTTCTTCTACCTTAGTAAGTTACTAAATTTCTAGTAAGTTTATCTTATATAACTAATATATATTCTCTACTAATAATATCTAACCTAACTCTACGTTACTATAAATACTTTTTAATACTTTTTATATACTAGAATACTATAGCTAAAAGCTAGTAATACTTATACTTATCTACTACTATTTATTCTTAATAGTTTAGCGTAGTAAAGAATATATTTATAAAGTTCTACTTATTATCTAGTAATATAGTAGTAGGCTAATAAGTCTTTTCTTAGTTATCTACCTTTTCTTAGTTATCTATATTCTCTTTACTATTTATATTCTCTTTACTACTATTATAAATAGTTGCCTATAACTCTTTATCTTAACTCTATAGTAAACATATAAGTAGTTATATAGACTTTCTAAATACCTCTACTATATTCTCTTCTCTTAACCTCTATATTCTTATTATTATGCTAAGATTCTTAAATACTCTCTAGCTAGCTACTTATATAGCCTACCTTGCTAGCTCTACTATCTTTTTAATATCTAGCCCTTCTAGACTCTTTAAATAATTTATATATAGCTCTCTTTCTAGCATAACGTTATAGTTCTACTACTCTAACTTATTATCTATATTCTTCTATATATTAGCTAGTTTTAGTAGTTTCTTTTTCTTAGCTCTTTACTATAAACCTTATAATAAACTACCTCTATCTTTACTTATTAGCTAGAGTAAGCGCTAGCGTTTTTACTTTATCTTTTACGTTATATCTTACGTTATCTTACCTTTCTTATTAGTATTATTATTTAAGCTACTACTAATACTAAAATCTTTATAGATTTTCTTTACTATTTATAGAAGAATCTAGTAGGTTGTATTTTCGCATAGCTAGAGAAGAGTCTTAGCTAGACTATAGGTAATAAAATATATTATTAGAATAAGACTTTTACTATCTAAAACTTATACTACACTATTCTCTTTAAGAAAGTTATAGGCTTATAGAGAAATAGAATAGTAGCTAGTTAAAGAGATAACTAGTATAGTATATTTATATAGAAAGTCTAGTTATATTTTTTTTTTTGTTATAATAGAGGTAGAAAATAGATAGAAATAAGCTATTTACTATACTAGAAAGAAAAAGTAAATAAGTAAGGTAAAGACTAAAGAAACTATTTTTCTACTAGCGCGCCTACGTTTTAACTCTAAAGAAGAGTAAAACCTTTTTTTATTATATCTACTATATTATATAAAGAGATAATAGAGAGTTCTTACTTTTATTAGAATAGGCTAACTATACTTTAGAAACTATAAATACGTATAAGTCTATTCTACCTAGGTAATAATACTATTACTACTCTTCTTATTACGCTTCTACTATTTCTTAAATATAACTCTAAATATAAAGCTATAGTCTATACTAATAACGCTTATAGCTATACTATACTATCTAGTACTATTAATAAGTATCTTTATATATACTATAAGAATATATTTAGAAAATAGAGAAGTTATATTATTAGCTCTATAGAAGCTATAGGTACTTAACTCTTCTTATAGAAGAAGTAATTTCTATTTCTATTATAACTAGTCTAGTTTATATCTAGATTATATATTCTATAGCTATATCTCTAGTATAACTACTATAGTTATATTTTAGAGAAGAAATTAGCGTAATTAAACATATCTTAATACCTTACTACTTATAGTATTAAGATATATACGTATAAAGAAAACTCTACTCTACTTACTTATAAGGCTACTACTACTATTCTTATAGAGAATATACGTTTTATAGCTATATAGCACTTCTTTACTAGTAGTTCTAGACGCTCTACTAAGTATTTTAAAGTTCTAGAGTTCTTACTACTAGAGACTAACTAGAAACTAGCTAGCGCCTATAGTACTATTAATCTAGCGCTTCTTATAGCTAACGTAGATATTATAGCTTTAGAGAAGAAGCTCTAAGTATCTAAGGTAGTAAGGTAGAAGGTTCTTACTATAAGAGATATAGTTATATCTACGCTTTATAACTACTAGCTATCTATATAGGTAACTAAGAGAGACTTCTAGTATACTTTTAAGAGAATACTATTTAAAGAAGTTACTCTTCTTACTATACTACCTAATTAGTAAAAAGAGCTAGAGGTCTATATACTCTAGAATACTATATAAAGTTTAGTTTATATATACTAGTATATAGTTTATTATACACCTAACTAGGCTTACCTCTAAGTTATAGCTAATTAGTATAGTATTATAGTAGCTAAACCTCTAGAAGTATATAATTAGTATAGTACTAAGTATACTAGTAAGCTCTAGAAGATATTTATATTTATATACTATATATTAAAGAGTATAAAGGCTCTCTATATATAGTCTCTAAATAAGTAAGTTTAGTGTTACTAGAGCTATATATAAGAGGTTCTTAGTAATATAGAGCCTAAAGATATAGTAGAGTATATATATATAGAACTACTTTCTCTTAAATAAGTATACTATTAGTACTAGATAGTACTACTTTATAACTAACCTAGCTAGAATAATTATAATATAGCTCTTTTTACCTCTCTTATAATACTTATAGTTACTACTAGTAGATTTATTAACACTAGTACGTATATAATAGAACTATCTACCTTTAAGAAGATAGCTTAGTTTACCTTTATACAGAAAGCCTACCTTTAGTTTAGAGCTAAGAAAGAGGCTAAGAAAAGAAGTTATAGGTTAGAGTAAGGCCGCGTAGCTATTCTAAGCCTAAACTCTACTCTACTAGTAGTACTACTACTAAAACTAAACGCTATAGTAGAAGTTAGTAACTAGATAGATACCTATCTATCTACAAGTAATCTAGTATTACCTTTTAAATAGCTTAGTAGTATAGAAAAGTTTATCTCTATCTTAGCTATAAAGAATTCTATAGAAGAATTTGTTAGTTAGTATAGATAGACGCTTACTTACTATAATGTTATAATTAGTATAAATAAGTTTTACTATCTTATCTACTTCTTATACAACCTAGCTAGTATATAGCTCTATAGTCTTTTATTTATAGATAAAGAGTTAGAGCTCTCTCTAGTTCTATAAAATAAGCTATAGAACTAGCTAAGCACGCGTATATAAGAATAGTATCTTTTTAATTTAGATAATAATACTTATCTTAAAGTAGGTATAGATTTTATATACTTCTATATTATCTATCTTATATAGTACTTATAGAGCCTTTACTCTACTTAGAAGAAAATATAGAGCTCTACGTTAGTATTTATAAGAGTAGCCTATTATAAGTAGGTGTAGAACTTTCTTATCTCTCTACTAGGCTTAATCTATCTATTCTATAGCTAGCTAGTATAAGGTATAGAGCTACTTAGCGTATATTATATAAATATATCTATAAATAAGTACTATAATCTATTCTTTATTAAGAGTCTTCTTATCTTAGTACCTTACTACTATAAGTACTTCTAAAGAGATAATATACTCTAGATTATCTATTACTTTATTCTAGAAGTAGTAGGTAACCTACTTACCTAGTACCTATAGTTAGTACTTCTTTATACGTAAGAGCTTTAGGCGTAGACGCTAGTAAATATATAAGAAAAGTATTACTTTTATACCTTTAGTAGTCTAATCTAGTCTAACTATAATAGAAATTAGTATACTAAGACTAGTCTTCTTTATAACGTTCTTATCTAGAGTATAGAGGTATACCTTAGTAAGTATATTAGTATTCTTCTACTACGCTATATAATTATTACTATTAGAAGAAAAATTCTAGGTAATAATTACTTTACTAAGAGTATTAATAAAGATAATATTCTTACTATACTAAACTAAATAGAGAGTAACGTACTAGAATAGAAGGCTAGATACTCTATCTAGATAGTAGAGACTAACTATATAAAAGATATTAATTACGTATTTAACGTCTTCTTCTATAAGGTAGATACGTAATACTATAAAAGCGTAAGGTATTACTAATTTAAGGTATAGAAAGAGTCTACTATAGAAGACTTTAACGCTTCTATCTATATACTATAGAACTCTAGTAGCTAGCCTACTACCTATATACTAGATAGTAGAGTTATCTTTACGTTACTAGTACTATACTATACTAGATAGTATTATAAGATTAACCTAGATATAGTACTTAAGAGTCTATTTAGTATATCTACTACCTTTTATAGGTATTAGCGTAAGATACTTAAGAGAATAATATATAACTAGAGTTCTATTATCTACGTAGCTAGTACTAGAAGTAGTAAGAGTATTATGTTTCTATTTTCTACTAGCTATCTAGAGTATTATTAGGTTATTCTAGTTATACCTCTAGTTACTTTTTATATTAATATACTATAATACTATTATAATTTCTATATTTACTATAAGAAATAGAATTCTCTATATAACTCTAATAATACTAAGCTAGTTCTTATTATACCTAAATATATTAAACGTAAATTCTTTATAAAATATACCTAGCGTATATATATAAGTAGCTACCTAAAGTATATTATTATAGATAAGTGCTACTTTACCTTCTTACCTAGATTAGAGTACTAGCTCTATCTCTAGAATCTAGGTAACCTAGCCTACTCTAGTATACTAATAGTATTTCTAATAGCTACGTTACTATTTGTCTAGAAGCTAGCTATATAGAATACTCTTAGTATTAGTACTATTCTACGTTATATATACTAAGAGCTAACTACTAGAAAAAATATCTACTATAAGGTATATTCTATAATCTTGTTCTAGTAGCCTACTACTAATAATATAGCTTTATATATTTACTAGCTATATATATAGCTAGATAGCTATAGAAAGATAGTAGTCTTTATACTCTATATATATATTACTAAGAAGCTAGTAGAAGTACTATTCTGTCTATATTTCTATAGAGAGCTTGCTAAAGATAATAAGAATAAGATTATAAAGTAGTTCTTAGTACTTTCTTCTAGCCTTCTCTTAGCTACTAGTACCTTTAGCTATAGAGTATATAATAGAACTATCTACGTATATCTATATATAGAGCCTCTAGATAGACTTATATAGCTTAGTTAAGAGACTAGATAGGTAGGCTAGAATAGAGAACTAGCTATAGCTTATATTCTAGTTACCTCTACTCTATTAAGCTATCTAGAAAAATAACTCTACTAGAAATAATAGACTATAGTAGCGTTCTTATAAATAGAGGTAAAGAACTATAAATACTATTACGTAGTATTAAATAGCTACCTAGATAGAAATATAAGCTATATTACTTACTAACTAGATAAAGCTATCTATAATATATACTATAGATATATAGTTAGAGTATAGTCTATCTATACTATAAATTTAATCTAGAACCTACTTACTCTCTACTAGGTAGACTATAAGTAGAAGCCTATAATAGTAAGTTAAGAGGTTCTACTACTCGTGTCTAATAAGAATAATACCTATCTAGTACTTAGAGATAAGCTATCTACTACTTTTCTACTCTATCTAGATAGAGCTATGTTACTAAGAGAGTCTATTTCTATACTAGTATAGGCTAACTCTCTTATTCTTAGCTCTAAGAAGATAAAAACTAACTCTATACTTTAAGTACCTATATTATTATAAGGTAGAATAGGTTCTACTCTATTAGCGTAGCTAGAAATATAAAGCTAAACTCTCTAGGTTATATATAAAACGCCTTAGCCTATTCTAATATAAGATATAGATAAGTCTCTACCTAGTATAGTACTATAATCTTAGCTAACTACGCTAGATATACCTATATAGTAGCTATCTATAAAACGTATATATTCTCTTACTACTAATAAGAAGATTATAAAGAAGAAGCTCTAATAGGTATAAGAGTAAGCTACTCTTATACGTAACTATTAGAATATAGTATAGACTAGTAGTACGCTTATAACTAAGTATATACCTACTATAGTTTAGTTCTAGTTAACCTACTATAGTATCTATATAGTAGATTATATAGTATAGAGCTTTACGTATATATGCGTAGACTACTTAGTATACTATAGCTAGAATATAATAACTATAAGGTAGAAAGTAAACCTAGAGAAGATTATAAAGAAGCTATAGAAGAGAAACTAGAGTTTCTACTTTACCTACTTTCTACTATAGGCTCTTTATAGGTAGTAGAATTTA
>NW_022987214.1:3762000-3768714 GCF_010094035.1 Trematosphaeria pertusa | reverse complement strand
GCGTTTCTAGGAAGAGCTCTTGAAGCTCCTTGGCGGAGGCAGGGAGTGTAAACGAACCCAAGGCCGACGATAGCTCTGGTATTACCGAGCTCTAGCGGAGCCTTGCGAGCTTCTGGTCGAAGTTGTTGTCCTGATTCTCGTTGGTTATCGTGTCGTGTTGCCGAACGGGGTTTTCGCGATAGAAATATCGATTGGTATATCCTGCGGGCAGGTTCGCTGCCCTGGATTCGAGGACCGTCGGGGTGAAGGGGTATTATGGGGCCGAGGTCCTGCCTCTAGATTGGCTTCGCGAGGGTTCTCCCATAGTGTTCGGATTTGTTCGGCTTTTCGATTGAGAAAGAAGCGAAGGGGGGAGGTATTTAGCTGCTGGCGGAGCAGCGGGTTGTCGGTTCTGCTAGCGGGGTAGAGAGATGGTTGGCTCTGCTGGCGGAGCAGAGGATTGTCGATTTTTCGTAATTCGTAAAAAGGGGGGGGGTTTCCGCACGTAGGAGTTCCGTAGAAGTCCTCCCGTACACAGAGCTCTTAATAGCTCTCTTCGGCTCGGTGCCGGTATCTTTCTGCCGCCAACTAGATCCGCTAGTAGTCTTATGCAGCGCTGAGGGGTGAGCGATCGATCGGTACGTTAATGGATTCTTAGGGTGAGCGACCAGGCTCTCGTAGCTCTAATCCTCGGTATTGGCCGTTGGTAAACGCTCCTTGACGAGGCTACTCGGTTTGGCCAGATATTGTGCCGCCGTCTCCGGCCGAAGGGGTATTAACCTTTGGATAATGTAAGGGCTGGGTCCGCGGTCTCTACTGCTGTGAGCGCCCCTGGAACACCTAGCTGGGTAAGTCGGCTGCAGGCAGCACTGTCTCCACGAGCTGTAAGGATAAGGGGTGCTAGCAGGGTAGGTTGGGTCAAATTCAGCTATCCAAAGGTGAGGAGTAGAAGGCTGCTCTGAGAGGCTCTATATACAGAGGTGCCGAGCGCTAAGGCGCTAGGCTAGGTCACGTGGTAAGATCACGTGACCCGAGGTCATGTGACCTAAGGTAAATCCTAAACTAGACTGTTACATAGCATAAGATTCTTGACCTGCTAAAATGCCGCGAGCTCGATTTCTCTAAAGGCATGCTATGCTCCCTGTTTTAGTAGCTTGGTAAGGGGGCGGACGATCTAGCCGTAATCCTTTAAGAAGGCTTAGTAGAAATTACAGAAACCTAGAAACGATTAAAGGCTCTTAAGGGTTGTAGGTACGGGCTAATCCTAGACGGCAGCAACCTTCTTAGAGTCCTTCTAGATTCTATTAGTGCTTACGATTAATCCTAGAAACTTGGTGCTTTTAACGGCAAATTTAGATTTCTTGATATCTACTTGCAACCTAGCTTTATGCAATTAATTAAGCACCTAGGCAATATAGGCTTCGTGCTCGAGCGGATCCTTCGAGTAAATAAGAATATTGTCGATATATGCTGTACAGAAATCGTCTAGTAAGCTATGTAACACCTTGTTAATATATCGCTAAAAGGTAGTAGGGCCGTTGCAGAGGCTAAAGGGTAGGACTTAATACTTATAGTTGCCGTACCGCGTGCGGAAAGACGTTAGGTCCTCTACTAACTTATTAAGCTAGATCTAGTGGAAAGCTTGCCTTACGTCTAACTTAGTAAAGACCTTAGCGCGCGACAGGCGTGTGAGCGTTTCCTAGATAAGGGGGATAGGATAGGCGTCTTTTTTCGTAATGGCGTTGAGCTTTCGGTAGTTAACGCAGAACCTCTATCCCCCACCTAGCTTTTTAGTAAACAGGACTAGTAACGCGTATAACGCATCGCTATAGACAATAAAGCCGCGACGAAGGTAGTCCTCTAGGTAATCCCGCACTAACTGTAGGTGCTCTAGCGACATGCTGTAAAGGGGACTGTTCGTTAGGGTATTTTCTACCGTAAGCTTGATGTCGTGATCCACGCCTTCTCTATATGGCGGCAGGGTATTAGAATCCTTTTTCGAGAAATAGGCCACAGTTGCGCCGGCGTATCCTAGGGATAGGAGCTTTTTAGCAACTAGTTGGCGGAGTTCCTCCTCTAGATCGGCGGCAGGGGTTTCCTTCCTATCGGCAATAAGCTAATTAACCTCGTAGACACTAAGGTGCCTAATTGTAGTGTCTTTTCGACGCGCGTTAATTATAAAGGCAGCTGCGCCAATTGTGTTAACGTTAAGCCTAGCCTTTAAGCATGTTTCCCGCGAAACAGGTGGCTTTTTTGGCTTGCGGAGCAACCTAGCAGGCGAGTTAAGATCCTTAAGCTGCCTGTCTATCTTACGCAGGTTTTCTCGAAGCTTCTAGCGTTGCGATCCTCCCTTCCCTTATTGTATTACCCTTAGCTTTTCCACCGCTAATATTAGGGCGTCGCGGCGATTAGCATTAGCTTGGTAAGCTGCTTAAGCTTCGGCGGTAGATTAAGGGGATTGTGTAGGGACGAACGCGTCGCGTTTGCAATTAATTAATTAATTAGTGTCTAGCTACATTAGTGCGCGCTGCTTGCAGTTAACCTAAACGTTAACTTCTTCAAGTAACTTGCGACTAATTATCGCATTATGGCGGCTAGTGTTGCAACACACGAAGTAAGTGCGGATTTAGTAGCTTTCTAGCACTAGATCGGCTTCGAAATACTTATCTACTTAGCTATTAGGTTGCCTATCGTACTCGGCAAGGGGGATCGGTTTTATGCGCGATAGCTTAACGTAAAGGTTTTTCCTAAGGGTTCGAAGGTGCTTTAAGTGCACTAAGACGTAGCTGCCTGCTCCCGTATTAATTAAACCTCTAAGCTTAATTGTAAGGCCGTTCGTGGAGATTTAGCAGGGCAGAGTAAACGTAGGACTACTAAACAGCTTTTCGCGCAGGTTAATTACTCTAGTAGGTAGCTCTAGGGAGGAGACTTCTCCTAGAGCTAGGCTTTTTCTAAATTATCTAATTCACATCCCGACGTGTTATCCTCAGGAGCTTACGGCTCTGCGGGCTCTGCAGGCTCCTCCTCTAGATCGACGTCCTTAATAGCTTTCTGCGCGGCAGGAGCCCTAGGGCAATCGCGGCTTAGGTAACTAGGTTAGTGGCATCGAAAACAGGTAACTGGCTTCTAGATTGCCGGGGCTTTATTAGGTGCTAGAAAACCTAGAAGAGCCGGGGGCGCGCGTCGCGGTATTAACGCGATCGCGTTACGCTTTTCAGCCTTCCTAGCGGCAACGCGTGCTTCTTCTAGGGCAAGCTCTTAAGCAAGGTCTTGAGCAAGGTCTATATAGTAATCGTAGTTATCGACGTATTAACGTTAGTATATACCTAACTGCGTGCGCATAGTCTCTAGCAGCTTCTTATAAAATTTCTCTACCTATTAATCTACTAGGAGCTAGCGCTCCTGTGCAAGGCGGAAGAAATTATTCTAGAAGCGGGCAAAGTCGGTGGCGCTTTGGCAATAAAGCTTTTAGAAATTGCGGCGAGCATTTAGCCTCTTGTGTGGGTCTCTATAGCTCCTCTCTAGCTAATTAAGGATATAATTACGGGAAACTGCTGCGCTACTGTTCTTAATAGTACGCAGTATCGCTAACAGAGTCTAGTGCGCGTCTTCTTTGGTTCGCGTGCGGATATAGGCAACGATAGTTTTCTTAGTATTCTCTAGCGTATCTCTAGTATACTAATCCTAGTTAGCTCGAAGTTTGTCGTGCAAGCCGTCTCTCTACTGCTTAAAGGTAACATTCTTGCTATCTAATAACAAGGGTAGATCTAGGAACTTGGCAGAGCGCGTTGGTTAGCTCTCTCGCGCTTGCGACGCTAGGGGTGTGGCTAGCTAGTATATAGAGGGGCGAGGACCTAGAATTAAATTCTCTAGCGGCAACGCGCTTAAATCGCGTATAATTAGTGTTGTAGGGAAACGCGTCGCGCGTTAAACTAGCATAGCAGGCTAGTCCCTTAAGCGGGTTAATCGCGCTCGCAGTTACTAGATTTTAGCGTCCTTTTTAGCTAGGATAGTAGCCTGTGCTAGGTTTTTCGCGTATACGTTATCTCCCTTAGCAAGAGCGTTAGCGGCGATCTGGCGATACATGTAGATTTGTTGTTTATGTACCCGTCGTATATACAATTAGCTAACTATTTCGTCGACGATTTTAGCTGGCGTTTCTAGAAAGAGCTCTTAAAGCTCCTTAACGGAGGCAGGGAGTGTAAACAAACCTAAGGCCGACGATAGCTCTGGTATTACTAAGCTCTGGCGGAGCCTTGCGAGCTTCTAGTTGAAGTCGTTGTTCTAATTCTTGTTAGTTATCGTGTCGTGTTGCCGAACGGGGTTTTCGCGATAGAAATATTAATTAGTATATCCTGCGGGCAGGTTCGCTGCCCTGGATTTAAGGACCGTTGGGGTAAAGGGGTATTGTAGGGCTAAGGTTCTGCCTCTAAATTGGCTTCGCGAGGGTTCTCCTATAGTGTTTGGATTTGTTTGGCTTTTTGATCGAGAAAGAAGCGAAGAGGGGAGGTATTTAGCTGCTAGCGGAGTAGCGGGTTGTTAGTTCTGCTAGCGGGGCAGAGAGATAGTTGGCTCTGCTAGCGGAGCAGAGGATTGTCAATTTTTCGTAATTTGTAAAAAGGGGGGGGGTTTCCGCACGTAGGAGTTCTATAGAAGTCCTCCCGTACACAGAGCTCTTAATAGCTCTCTTTAGCTTAGTGCTAGTATCTTTCTGCCGCTAACTAGATCCGCTAGTAGTCTTATGTAGCGCTAAGGGGTGAGCAATTAATTAGTACGTTAATAGATCCTTAGGGTAAGCGACTAGGCTCTCGTAGCTCTAATCCTTAGTGTTAGCCGTTAGTAAACGCTCCTTAACAAGGCTACTTAGTTTAGCTAGATATTGTGCCGCCGTCTCCGGCTAAAGGGGTATTAACCTTTAGATAATGTAAGGGCTAGGTCCGCGGTCTCTACTGCTGTAAGCGCCCCTAGAACACCTAGCTAGGTAAGTTGGCTGCAGGCAGCACTGTCTCCACGAGCTGTAAGGATAAGGGGTGCTAGTAGGGTAGGTTAAGTCAAATTCAGCTATCTAAAGGTAAGGAGTAGAAGGCTGCTCTAAGAGGCTCTATATACAGAGGTGCTAAGCGCCAAGGCGCTAGGCTAGGTCACGTGGTAAGATCACGTGACCCGAGGTTATGTAACCTAAGGTAAATCCTAAACTAGACTGTCACACTTAAGTAGATTCTCTAAGTAAATAAGAATATTATTAATATATACTATATAGAAATTATCTAGCAAGCTATATAACACCTTATTAATATATTACTAAAAGGTAGTAGAGCTATTATAAAGGCTAAAGAGTAGAACTTAATACTTATAGTTACTATACTACGTATAGAAAGATGTTAGGTTCTCTACTAACTTATTAAGCTAGATTTAGTAGAAAGCTTACCTTATATCTAACTTAGTAAAGACCTTAGCGCGTAATAGGCGTGTAAGCGTTTTCTATAATAGTCTAGTTTAGAGATTTACCTTAGGTTATATAACCTTAGGTTATGTAATCTTATTACGTAACCTAGCCTAGCGCCTTAGCGCTTAACACCTCTATATATAGAGCCTCTTAGAGCCTTTTCTCTGCTTCTTACCTTTAGATAGCTAAATTTAACCTAACCTACTCTACTAGCACCCCTTATTCTTATAGCTCGTGGAGATAGTGCTACCTGCAGCTAACTTACCTAGCTAGGTGTTCTAGAGGCGCTTACAGTAGTAGAGACCGCGAACCTAGCCCTTATATTATCTAAAGGTTATTACCTCTTTAGCTAGAGACGGCAGCATAATATCTAGCTAAACTAAGTAGCCTTATTAAGAAGCGTTTACTAACAGCTATATTAAGAATTAGAGCTACGAGAGCCTAGTTGCTTACCTTAAGAATTTATTAACGTACTAATTAATTGCTTACCTCTAGCGCTACATAAGACTACTAGCAGATCTAGTTAGTAGTAGAAAAATTACTAGCACTAAGCTAAAGAGAGCTATTAAGAGCTCTATATATAAGAGGACTTCTACAGAACTTCTACGTATAGAAACTCCCCCCCCCTTTTTATAAATTACAAAAAACTAACAATTCTCTACTCTGCTAGCAGAGCTAACAATCTCTCTACTCTACTAGCAGAACTAACAACCTGCTACTCTACTAGCAGCTAAATACCTCCTCTCTGCACTCTATTCTTAATTAAAAAGCTAAATAAATCTAAACACTATAGGAGAACTCTTGCGAAGCTAATTTAGAGGTAGAACCTTAGCTCTACAATACCCCTTTACTCTAATAGTCCTTAAATCTAGAGTAGCGAACCTGCTTATAGAATATACTAATTAATATTTCTATTATAAAAACCTTGTTTAGTAACACAACGCGATAACTAATAAGAATTAGAACAACAACTTTAACTAGAAGCTCGCAAGGCTTCGCTAGAGCTTAGTAATACTAGAGCTATTATTAGCCTTAGGTTTATTTATACTCTCTACCTCTACTAAAGAGCTTTAAGAGCTCTTTCTAGAAACGCTAGCTAAAATTATTAACAAAATAGTTAGCTAATTATATATATAACAAGTACATAAACAATAAATCTATATGTATTACTAAATTACCGCTAACGCTCTTGCTAAGAGAGATAACGTATACGCGAAAAATCTAATATAGGCTACTATTCTAGCTAAAAAGAACGCTAAAATCTAGTAACTATAAGCGCAATTAACCTG
>NW_022987214.1:3752249-3761595 GCF_010094035.1 Trematosphaeria pertusa | reverse complement strand
GTAGTTAGGTATATACTAACGTTAATACGTTAATAACTATAATTACTATATAGACCTTGCTTAAGACCTTACTTAAGAGCTTACTCTAGAAGAAGTACGCGTTACTACTAGAAAGGCTAAAAAGCGTAACGTAATCGCGTTAATACTACAACGCGCGCCTCTAGCTCTTCTAGGTTTTTTAGCACCTAATATAGCTCTAGCAATCTAGAAGCTAGTTACCTATTTTTAATACTACTAACCTAGCTACCTAAGCCGTAATTACTCTAGAGCCTCTACCGCGCAGAAAGCTATTAAGAACGTTAATCTAGAGAGAGAGCCTATAGAGCCTGCAGAGCTGTAAGTACCTAAGAATAACACGTTAGAATATAAATTTAATAATTTAGAAAAAGCCTAGCTCTAGAAGAAGTCTTCTCTCTAGAGCTACCTACTAGAGCAATAAACTTACATAAAAAGCTATTTAGTAGTTCTATGTTTACTCTACTCTACTAAATATCTGTAAATAGTCTTATAATTAAGCTTAGAGGCTTAATTAATACAAGAGTAGGCAGCTACGTCTTAGTACACCTAAAGCACCTTTAAACTCTTAGAAAAAACCTCTACGTTAAGCTATTGCGTATAGAACCTATCCCTTTTACTAGATATAATAGACGACCTAACAGCTAGGTAGACAAATACTTTAAAGCTAATTTAGTACTAGAAAGCTACTAAATACGCACCTACTTTATATATTGTAACACTAGCCGCTATAATACAATAATTAGTCGTAAGCTACTTAAAGAAGTTAACGTTTAGGTTAACTATAAGCAGCGCGCACTAATATAGCTAGACACTAATTAATTAATTAATTATAAACGCAACGCGTTCGTCTCTATCTAATCCTCTTAATCTACTACTAAAGCTTAAGTAGCTTACTAAGCTAATGCTAATTACCGCAACGCCCTAATATTAGCGGTAGAAAAGCTAAGAGTAATATAATAAGAGAAGAGAGAATCGCAACGCTAGAAGCTTTAAGAAAACCTACGCAAGATAGACAGGCAGCTTAAGAATCTTAACTCGCCTGCTAGGTTACCTTGTAAACTAAAAAAGCTACCTATTTTGCAGAAAACATGCTTAAAGGTTAGGCTTAACGTTAACATAATTAGCGTAGCTACCTTTATAATTAACGCGCGTTAAAAAGACACTATAATTAGGCACCTTAGTATCTATAAGGTTAATTAGCTTATTACTAATAGAAAGAAAACCCCTGCTGCTAATCTAGAGGAGAAACTCTACTAACTAGTTACCTAAAAGCTTCTATTTCTAGGATATACTAGCGTAACCGTAGCCTATTTCTTAAAAAAGAATTCTAATACTCTACTACTACATAGAGAAGACGTAAATTACGACATTAAGCTTATAGTAAAAAATACCTTAATAAATAGTCCTCTTTATAGTATGTTGCTAGAGCACCTATAGTTAGTATAGAATTACCTAGAAGACTACCTTTGTTGTAGCTTTATTATCTATAGTAATACGTTGTACGCGTTACTAGTTCTATTTACTAAAAAGCTAGGTAGAGAATAGAGGTTCTACGTTAACTATTAAAAGCTTAACGCTATTATAAAAAAAGACGCCTATTCTATCTCTCTTATCTAGAAAACGCTTACACGCCTGTTACGCGCTAAGGTCTTTACTAAGTTAGACGTAAGGTAAGCTTTCTACTAGATCTAGCTTAATAAGTTAGTAGAGAACCTAACGTCTTTCTATACGTAGTATAGTAACTATAAGTATTAAGTTCTACTCTTTAGCCTCTATAATAGTTCTACTACCTTTTAGTAATATATTAACAAGGTGTTATATAGCTTGCTAGACGATTTCTGTATAGTATATATTAATAATATTCTTATTTACTTAGAGAATTCGCTTAAGCACGAAGTCTATGTTGCCTAGGTGCTTAATTAATTATATAAAGCTAAGTTATAAGTAGATATTAAGAAATCTAAATTTACTATTAAAAGTACTAAGTTTCTAGAATTAATTATAAGCACTAATAGAATCTAGAAGAACTCTAAGAAGGTTGCTACTATCTAGAATTAGCCTGTACCTATAACTCTTAAGAGCCTTTAATTGTTTCTAGGTTTCTATAATTTCTACTAAGCCTTCTTAAAGAATTACAGGCAGATTATTCGCCCTCTTACTAAGCTACTAAAATAGAGAGCATAGTATGCCTTTAGAGAAATTAAGCTTATGGTATTTTAGTAGGTTAAGAATCTTATACTGTCTAACACTATACTAGCTTATTACTCTCTCTATCGCCGCACGAGAGTAGAAATAGACGTATTAGATAGCGTAGTTGCTAGAGTTCTTTTATAACTTTAAGAAGACAGTATCTAGAGACTAGTAGCTTTCTTTAGTAAGATAATAAACACTGTCTAGATAAACTACAGTATTTATAACAAAGAAATGCTAGCGGTTATTCTTAGCGTATAGAAGTAGAGAAGCTAGTTAATTAGCTTATAAGATCTAGAGCCTTTTATAGTATTAACTAACTACTAAGCCTTAGAGTACTTTACTACTAAGTAGAAACTTACTACTAGGCAGGTCTACTAGGCAAACAATATTACTAACTATAACCTTAAGCTTACCTATTAACTAGGTTTAGCTAATATAGCAGTAGACGCGTTATTACAAAAGTAAGAAGAGCTTAAGACCTAAAAGAAGAAGAATCGCGCCGCCTGTATAAGGGCTTTTCTAAGTAAGAAGTAAATTAGCCTCTTAGCTATTAAGTAATTATTAGGTAAGTTATTAGTTCTAGCTACCTAGAGATTAGCTAGTAGTGCTACAGAAATCGCCGCTGCTAATACATTTATAGAGGCACCCTCTACTAAGAATCTATATACTATAATTAATTAGGTTATTATAGCTAACTAATTAAACAACTCTCTATAGCTAGCTTAAGAAAAAGCTACTATGTTAGGCTCCGCCTAGAAAATAGAAGATAGCTTATTAACCTATTAGAATTAATTAATAGTTTCTGCTGTTAACTACCTACAAACGTATTTAATACGCGCCGTGTATACTACTTAGGTAACTACCTACCTAGAACAAAGAAAAACTACCTAGTTACTATAAGATTAATATTACTAGCTAGGTATATAAAAAGATATTAATACGTACGTAGCAGTATACAAGGCTTACTACTAGAGCTATACTCTATAGAATAAAACGCTAGGTCTTCTAAAGCCTCTACCTATCTCTAAGAGAGTTTAGTAGAACGTCTTTATAGATTTTAAGAGCTTTCTTTCTAATAAGAAAGAATTTAACTACGTGTACGTTATTGTAGATTAGCTAAGTAAGTAGAGCTTCTCTCTACTCTACTATAAGAAAATTATAGCTTAACGCATAGCAGAGCTATATTACTAATATATCTAGCGTATATATAGTTCTTCTAGGTCTATTATATTAGATCGTAGTCTATAGTTTACCTCTACCTTTATAAATAAGCTCTATTAGCTTATAGAAATTAAGTAGAAGCTCTCTACCGCGTACTACTCGCAAACTAATAGAAATACAAAGATTATTAATTAATATCTTAATTAGCGTCTACGTCTATTCGTTAACTACTACTAGAATAATTAGTTAGACCTTCTACTCTACATAAATTAGGTATAAGCTACGTTGCTATATAAAACTATAGAACTAATAGCGTACAAAATTAAATTTAGACACTAGCTAATATACTACTAGAATTAGAAGAAACGTATAATAAAAGCCTCTACTCTACGTAAGCGTCTCTTGCGCTAGAAAGCTTAGAATTTTACTAAGAAGTAATATAACGCTGTGGAAAAAGCTACTAAAATCGCACGAAGCAATATCGCGAAAGCGTAAGCTAGGCAGGCGCTCTAAATAAACAAAAAGCGCTAAGAACCTAATTTTGCGGTAGGCGACCTTGTCTATATTAAACCTTATAGCTTTTTAATAGATTAACCTAGTATAAAGCTTAATTAATAGATGTATAGCTCTTACCTAATTATTACTATAAAGAGTTACTTCTTCTAGCTCTAGCTACCTGCGTATATACGTATGCATAACGTCTTTTACGCTAATTAGCTATAGAAAGCTTTAGAGCTATTACTAGAGTAGGTAGAGCCTAAGTAGCTACCTATTAAAGTTAATAGTAATCTAGAATAGCCTGTACATAAAATTCTAGATAGCCGTCTTTATTAAAATCGCCTTTAATACCGCGCTGCATAAGTTGCTTATAATTCTAACTCTACCTAGTATAATACTGTAGGCTTTATTAACACTCTCTATAAGGTAAGAGACTTTTACGTAGTATACCTAGATAAGCTAGAGCTACTATTACGATTAGATGCTTAGATAGAGGCGTACAAAAAAGACGAGACTCTAGAGAAGATAGTAGAGAATTTAAAACCTGTAAGAGTAGAAGACGCTAGAGTAACGCAAAGGCGCCGCTAAGTAATTTAAGACCCTGCTAAGCTTATAGCATTATTTAAGAAGAGAGCTAATAAGAAAGCCGCTCTACTAACGCGAAAACAAGCCTCTTTCTCTCTAGAGAGAAGGTAGTAGCTATAAAAAGCGCTTCTAGTTTAAAACTAACATAAATATACTTACTATAAGCTAAAAAGAGATAGTTAAAAGCATAACGTAGAAGTTTTAGAAGAAGAGGGACCTAGAAGGCGTATTTTAGAGCTTAGAGACGAGCTCTCCCTGTAAGAGGGGGTAATATAATAGTCTAGTTTAGAGATTTACCTTAAGTTATATAACCTTAGGTTACGTAATCTTATTACGTAACCTAGCCTAGCGCCTTAGCGCTTAACACCTCTATATATAGAGCCTCTTAGAGCCTTTTCTCTACTTCTTACCTTTAGATAGCTAAATTTAACCTAACCTACTCTGCTAGCACCTCTTATTCTTACAGCTTGTAGAGACAGTGCTGCCTACAGCTAACTTATCTAGCTAGATATTCTAGAGGCGCTTATAGTAGTAGAGACTACAGACCTAGCCCTTATATTTTCTAAATAAGAGAGATAGAATAGACGTCTTTTTTTATAATAGCGTTAAGCTTTTAATAGTTAACGTAGAACCTCTATTCTCTACCTAGCTTTTTAGTAAATAGAACTAGTAACGTGTATAACGTATTACTATAGATAATAAAGCTATAATAAAGGTAGTCTTCTAGGTAATTCTATACTAACTATAGGTACTCTAGTAATATACTATAAAGAGAACTATTTATTAAGGTATTTTCTACTATAAGCTTAATGTTATAATCTACGCCTTCTCTATATAGTAATAGAGTATTAGAATTTTTTTTTAAGAAATAGGCTATAGTTACGCTAGTATATTCTAGAGATAGAAGCTTTTAGGTAACTAGTTAGTAGAGTTTCTTCTCTAGATTAGTAGTAGAGGTTTTCTTTTTATTAGTAATAAGCTAATTAATCTTATAGATACTAAGATACCTAATTATAGTATCTTTTTGTTACGCGTTAATTATAAAGATAGCTACGCTAATTATATTAACGTTAAGCCTAGCCTTTAAGTATATTTTCTATAAAATATATAGCTTTTTTAGCTTATAGAGTAACCTTATAGGTAGGTTAAGATTCTTAAGTTACCTATCTATCTTACGTAGGTTTTCTTAAAGCTTCTAGCGTTATAATTCTCTCTTCTCTTATTATATTACTCTTAGCTTTTCTACTACTAATATTAAGGCGTTATAGTAATTAGTATTAGCTTAGTAAGCTACTTAAGCTTTAGCGTTAGATTAAGAGAATTATATAGAGATAAACGCGTTACGTTTATAATTAATTAATTAATTAGTGTCTAGCTATATTAGTACGCGTTGCTTATAGTTAACCTAAACGTTAACTTCTTTAAGTAACTTATAACTAATTATTATGTTATAGTAGCTAGTATTATAATATATAAAGTAAGAATAAATTTAGTAGCTTTCTAGTACTAGATTAGCTTTAAAATACTTATTTACTTAGCTATTAAGTTACCTATTATACCTAGTAAGAGGGATTAGTTCTATATATAATAGCTTAACATAGAGGTTTTTTCTAAGAGTTTAAAGGTACTTTAGGTATACTAAGACGTAGCTACTTACTTCTATATTAATTAAGCCTCTAAGCTTAATTATAAGGCTATTTATAGAGATTTAGTAGAGTAGAGTAAACGTAGAACTACTAAATAGCTTTTTGTGTAGGTTTATTACTCTAGTAGGTAGCTCTAGAGAGAAGACTTCTTCTAGAGCTAGGCTTTTTCTAAATTATTAGATTTATATTCTAACGTGTTATTCTTAGGTACTTATAGCTCTATAGGCTCTAAGAGCTCTAAGAGCTTCTCTAAAGTAGCGTTCTTAATAGCTTTCTACGTAGTAGAAGCTCTAGAGTAATTATAGCTTAGATAGCTAGGTTAGTAGTATTAAAAATAGGTAACTAGCTTCTAGATTACTAGAGCTTTATTAAGTACTAGAAAACCTAGAAGAGCTAAAGGCGCGTATTATAGTATTAACGTAATTACGTTACGCTTTTTAGTCTTTCTAGTAGTAACGCGTACTTCTCTAAAGGTAAGCTCTTAAGTAAGGTTTTAAGTAAGATCTATATAGTAATTATAGTTATTAACGTATTAATATTAGTATATACTTAACTATATACGTATATTCTCTAGTAGCTTTTTATAAAACTTCTCTATCTATTAATCTACTAGAAGCTAGCGCTTTTATATAAGGTAGAAGAAATTATTCTAGAAGTAGGCGAAGTTAGTAGTACTTTAGTAATAAAGCTTTTAGAAATTATAGTAAGTATTTAGCTTCTTATATAGGTCTCTATAGCTTCTCTCTAGCTAATTAAGAATATAATTATAGAAAACTACTACGCTACTATTCTTAATAGTACGTAGTATTACTAATAGAGTCTAGTACGCGTTTTCTTTAGTTTACGTATAGATATAGGTAATAATAGTTTTCTTAGTATTCTCTAGCGTATCTCTAGTATACTAATTCTAGTTTACTTAAAGTTTATTATATAAGCTATCTCTCTACTACTTAAAGGTAACACTCTTACTATCTAATAATAAAAGTAAATCTAGAAACTTAGTAGAGCGCGTTAGTTAGCTCTCTAGCGCTTATAACGCTAGAGGTATAGCTAACTAGTATATAGAGAGATAAGAACCTAAGATTAAATTCTTTAGTAGTAATACGCTTAAATTACGTATAATTAGTATTATAGAGAAATACGTTGCATATTAAACTAGTAAAGTAGGTAGTATCTAGTCTCTAGAGTAGGTTAATTACGCTTATAGTTACTAGATTTTAGTGTTTTTTTTAGCTAGAGTAGTAGTCTATATCTAATATCTCGCGTATATATTATCTCTCTTAGTAAGAGCGTTAGTAGTAATCTAGTAATATATATAGATTTGTTATTTTATATACCTATTATATATATAATTAGCTAACTATTTTATTAATAATTTTAGCTAGCGTTTCTAGAAAGAGCTCTTAAAGCTCTTTAGTAGAGGTAGAGAGTATATATAAACCTAAGACTAATAATAGCTCTAGTATTACTAAGCTCTAGTAGAGTCTTATAAGCTTCTAGTTAAAATTATTATTTTAATTCTTATTAGTTATTACGTTATATTACTAAATAGAGCTTTTATAATAGAAATATTAATTAGTATATTCTACTAGTAGGTTCGCTACTCTAGATTTAAGAACTATTAGAGTAAAGAGGTATTATAGAGCTAAGGTTCTACCTCTAAATTAGCTTCGTAAAGGTTCTTCTATAGTGTTTAGATTTATTTAGCTTTTTAATTAAGAAAGAGGTAAAAGAGAGGAGGTATTTAGCTGCTAGCAGAGTAGCAAGTTGTTAGTTCTACTAGTAGAGTAGAGAGATAGTTAGCTCTACTAGTAGAGTAGAGAATTATTAATTTTTTGTAATTTATAAAAAGAGAGAGAGGAAGGTTTCTATACGTAGAAGTTTTATAGAAGTTCTTCTATATATAGAGCTCTTAATAGCTCTCTTTAGCTTAGTACTAGTATCTTTCTACTACTAACTAGATCTGCTAGTAGTCTTATATAGTGCTAAAGAGATAAGTAATTAGAGCTCTTGTAGCTATAATTCTCTAGGTAAGTAACTAGGCTCTTATAGCTCTAATTCTTAGTATTAGCTATTAGTAAACGCTTCTTAATAAGGCTACTTAGTTTAGCTAGATATTATACTACTATCTCTAGCTAAAGAGGTATTAACTTTTAGATAATATAAGAGCTAGGTTTATAGTTTTTACTACTATAAGCGTCTCTAAACACCTAGCTAGATAAGTTAGCTATAGGTAGCACTATCTCTACAAGCTATAAGAATAAGAGGTGCTAGTAGAGTAGGTTAAGTTAAATTTAGCTATCTAAAGATAAGAAGTAGAAGAATACTCTAAGAGGCTCTATATATAGAGGTGCTAAGCGCTAAGACGCTAGACTAGGTTACGTAATAAGATTACGTAACCTAAGATTATATAACCTAAGGTAAATCTCTAAACTAAACTATTATATTAATTAATAATCTTTATATTTCTATTAGTTTATAAGTAATATATAGTAGAGAGCTTCTACTTAATTTCTATAAGTTAATAAAGCTTATCTATAAAGGTAAAGGTAAACTATAAACTATAATCTAATATAATAAATCTAGAGAAACTATATATATACTAGATATATTAATAATATAGCTCTACTATATATTAAGCTATAATTATAAAAGCTAAGTTTATAGTCTCTATTACTATAGACGTTCTAGAATACCTAGCTAGGTAAGTTAGATATAGATAGTACTATCTCTATAAGCTATAAGAATAAGAGATACTAGTAGAGTAGGTTAGGTTAAATTTAGCTATCTAAAGGTAAGAAGTAGAAGAATACTCTAAGAGACTCTATATATAGAAGTACTAAGCGCTAAGACACTAGACTAGGTTACGTAATAAAATTACGTAATCTAAGGTTATATAACTAAGGTAAATCTCTAAACTAGACTATTATATTACTCTCTCTTATAGAGAGAGCTTATCTCTAAGCTCTAAAATACGTTTTCTAGGTCTTTTTTCTTCTAAAACTTTTATGTTATACTCTTAACTATCTCTTTTAGCTTATAGTAAGTATATTTATATTAGTTTTAAACTAGAAGCGCTTTTATAGCTACTATCTTCTCTCTAGTTACTCTATTCTCTATAGAGCTCTTATCTACTAGAAAGAAAGAGGCTTATAGAGATTTAAACTAGAAGGCTTATATTTATATTTATAGAGTAGCTTTATTATAGACTTTCTTCTTAAATAATACTATAAGCTTAGTAGAGT
>NW_022987214.1:3750806-3752239 GCF_010094035.1 Trematosphaeria pertusa | reverse complement strand
CTACTCTAGATTTAAGAACTATTAGAGTAAAGAGGTATTATAGAGCTAAGGTTCTACTTCTAAATTAGCTTCGTAAAGGTTCTTCTATAGTGTTTAGATTTGTTTAGCTTTTTAATTAAGAAAGAAGCGAAGAGGGGAGGTATTTAGCTACTAGCGAAGTAGCAGGTTGTTAGATCTACTAGTAGAGTAGAGAGGTTGTTAGCTCTACTAGCAAAGTAGAGAATTATTAATTTTTTATAATTTATAAAGGGGAGAGAGAAGAGTTTCTATACGTAGAAGTTTTATAGAAGTTCTTCTATATATAGAGCTCTTAATAGCTCTCTTTAGCTTAGTGCTAGTATCTTTCTACTACTAACTAGATCTACTAGTAGTCTTATATAGCGCTAAGAGGTAAGTAACTAGACTTTTATAGCTCTAATTCTTAGTATTAGCTATTAGTAAACGCTTCTTAATAAGGCTACTTAGTTTAGCTAGATATTGTGCCGCCGTCTCTAGCTAAAAAGGTATTAACCTTTAGATAATATAAGGGCTAGGTTTGTAGTCTCTACTACTATAAGCGCCTCTAGAATACCTAGCTAGATAAGTTAGCTATAGGTAGTACTATCTCTACAAGCTATAAGAATAAGAGGTGCTAGTAGAGTAGGTTAAGTTAAATTTAGCTATCTAAAGGTAAGAAGTAGAAGAATGCTCTAAGAGCTCTCTATATATACAGAGTACCTATACTAAGGCGCTAGGTAGAGTTATATAACTTAGACGAAGCTAAGTCGAGCTAAAGTACTAAGTTAAAGCTAAGTTAGACTATTATATAGCTCTTACATTATCTAAAGGTTAATATCTCTTTAGCTAGAGACGATAGTATAATATCTAGCTAAACTAAGTAGCCTTATTAAGAAGCGTTTACTAATAGCTAATACTAAGAATTAGAGCTATAAGAGCCTAGTTACTTACCTCTAGGATTTTATTTATGTGCTCTTTAATTACTTATCTTTTTAGTACTATATAAGACTACTAGTAGATCTAGTTAGTAGTAGAAAGATACTAGTACTAAGTTAAAGAGAGCTATTAAAAGCTCTATATATAGAAGAACTTCTATAAAACTTCTACGTATAGAAACCTCCCCTCTCTTTATAAATTATAAAAAATTAATAATTCTCTACTCTACTAGTAGAGCTAATAATCTCTCTACTCTGCTAGTAGAGCTAACAACCTACTACTCTGCTAGTAGCTAATACTCTCTCTCTATTTCGAAAACTAATAATTCTCTACTTCGCTAGTAGAGCTAACAACTAGCTACTCTACTAGTAGCTAATACCTCTCTACTCTATTAGTAGAACTAACAACTAGCTACTCTACTAGTAGCTAATACCTCTCTATTTTAAAAAACTAATAATTCTCTACTCTACTAGTAGAGCTAACAATTCTCTATATAGCTA
>NW_022987214.1:3747213-3748796 GCF_010094035.1 Trematosphaeria pertusa | reverse complement strand
TTAACTACTACTAGAATAATTAGTTAGACCTTCTACTCTATATAGATTAGGTATAAGCTACGTTACTATATAAAACTATAGAACTAATAGCGTATAAAATTAAATTTAGACACTAACTAATATACTACTAGAATTAGAAGAAGTATATAATAAAAGCCTCTACTCTACGTAAGTATCTCTCGCGCTAGAAAGCTTAGAATTTCGCTAAGAAGTAATATAATACCGTAGAGAAAGCTACTAAAATTGTACAAAGTAATATCGCAAAAGCGTAAGCTAGGCAGGCGCTCTAAGTAAATAAAAAGCGCTAAGAATCTAATTTTGTAGTAGGCGACTTTGTCTATATTAAACCTTATAGCTTTTTAATAGATTAGCCTAGTATAAAGTTAGATTAATAGATATATAGCTCTTACCTAATTATTACTATAAAGAGTTACTTCTTCTAGCTCTAGCTACCTGCGTATATACGTATATATAACGTCTTCTACGCTAATTAGTTAAGAAAAGCCTTAGAGCTATTACTAGAGTAGGTAGAGCCTAAGTAGCTATCTATTAAAGTTAATAGTAATCTAGAATAGCTTGTATATAAAATTCTAGATAGCTGTCTTTATTAAAATTGTCTTTAATATTGCGCTGTATAGGTTACTTATAATTCTAACTCTACCTAGTATAATACTATAGGCTTTATTAACGCTCTCTATAAGGTAAGAGACTTTTACGTAGTATATCTAGATAAGCTAGAGCTGCTATTATAATTAGATGCTTAAATTAAGGCGTAATAAAAAGAGAAGACTCTAGAGAAGATAGTAGAGAATTTAAAACTTGTAAGAGTAGAAGACACAAGAGTAACGTAAAGGCGCCGCTAAGAAGAAAGCCTATAATAAAGCCGCCCTATAAACGTAAAAATAAGCCTCTTTCTTTCTAGAGAGAAGGTAGTAGCTATAAAAGTACTTCTAGTTTAAAACTAACACAAATACACTTACTATAAGCTAAAAGAGATAGTTAAGAGTATAACGTAGAAGTTTTAGAAGAAGAGAAATCTAGAAGGCATATTTTAGAGCTTAGAGATAAGCTCTCTCTATAAGAGAGGGTAATATAATAGTCTAGTTTAGAATTTACCTTAGATTATATAACCTTAGGTTACGTAATTCTATTACGTAACTTAGCCTAGCGCCTTAGCGCTTAGTACCTCTATATATAGAGAGCTCTTAGAGTATTCTTCTACTTCTTACCTTTAGATAGCTAAATTTAACCTAACCTACTCTACTAGCACCTCTTATTCTTATAGCTTGTAGAGATAGTACTACCTATAGCTAACTTACCTAGCTAGGTATTCTAGAGGCGCTTATAGTAGTAGAGACTATAGACCTAGCCCTTATAATCTATATAGTAATTATAGTTATTAATATATTAACGTTAGTATATCTCTAACTATATACGTATATTCTCTAATAGCTTTTTATAAAACTTCTCTATCTATTAATCTACTAGAAGCTAGCACTTCTATATAAGGTAGAAGAAATTATTCTAGAAGTAGGCGAAGTTAGTAGCGCTTTAGTAATAAAGCTTTTAGAAATTATAGTAAG
>NW_022987214.1:3739899-3746038 GCF_010094035.1 Trematosphaeria pertusa | reverse complement strand
AATTCTTAGTATTAGCTATTAGTAAACGCTTCTTAATAAGGCTACTTAGTTTAGCTAGATATTATACTACTATCTCTAGCTAAAGAGGTATTAACTTTTAGATAATATAAGAGCTAGGTTTATAGTTTTTACTACTATAAGCGTCTCTAAACACCTAGCTAGATAAGTTAGCTATAGGTAGCACTATCTCTACAAGCTATAAGAATAAGAGGTGCTAGTAGAGTAGGTTAAGTTAAATTTAGCTATCTAAAGATAAGAAGTAGAAGAATACTCTAAGAGGCTCTATATATAGAGGTGCTAAGCGCTAAGACGCTAGACTAGGTTACGTAATAAGATTACGTAACCTAAGATTATATAACCTAAGGTAAATCTCTAAACTAAACTATTATATTAATTAATAATCTTTATATTTCTATTAGTTTATAAGTAATATATAGTAGAGAGCTTCTACTTAATTTCTATAAGTTAATAAAGCTTATCTATAAAGGTAAAGGTAAACTATAAACTATAATCTAATATAATAAATCTAGAGAAACTATATATATACTAGATATATTAATAATATAGCTCTACTATATATTAAGCTATAATTATAAAAGCTAAGTTTATAGTCTCTATTACTATAGACGTTCTAGAATACCTAGCTAGGTAAGTTAGATATAGATAGTACTATCTCTATAAGCTATAAGAATAAGAGATACTAGTAGAGTAGGTTAGGTTAAATTTAGCTATCTAAAGGTAAGAAGTAGAAGAATACTCTAAGAGACTCTATATATAGAAGTACTAAGCGCTAAGACACTAGACTAGGTTACGTAATAAAATTACGTAATCTAAGGTTATATAACTAAGGTAAATCTCTAAACTAGACTATTATATTACTCTCTCTTATAGAGAGAGCTTATCTCTAAGCTCTAAAATACGTTTTCTAGGTCTTTTTTCTTCTAAAACTTTTATGTTATACTCTTAACTATCTCTTTTAGCTTATAGTAAGTATATTTATATTAGTTTTAAACTAGAAGCGCTTTTATAGCTACTATCTTCTCTCTAGTTACTCTATTCTCTATAGAGCTCTTATCTACTAGAAAGAAAGAGGCTTATAGAGATTTAAACTAGAAGGCTTATATTTATATTTATAGAGTAGCTTTATTATAGACTTTCTTCTTAAATAATACTATAAGCTTAGTAGAGTTTTAAAATACTTAGTAGCGTCTTTATATTACTCTTATATCTTCTACTCTTATAAGTTTTAAATTCTCTACTATCTTCTCTAGAGTCTTCTCTTTTTTGTACGTCTTAATTTAAGTATCTAATTATAATAGTAGCTCTAGCTTATCTAGGTATACTATATAAAAGTCTTTTACCTTATAGAGAGTATTAATAAAGCCTATAGTATTATACTAGGTAGAGTTAAAATTATAAGTAATCTATATAGCGTAGTATTAAAGATAATTTTAAGAAAGATAGCTATCTAAAATTTTCTATATAGGCTATTCTAGATTACTATTAACTTTAATAGATAGTAACTTAGACTCTACCTACTCTAGTAATAGCTCTAAGACTTTTCTTAGCTAATTAGTATAAAAGATATTATATATACGTATATATATAAGTAGCTAGAGCTAGAAAAAGTAACTCTTTATAGTAATAATTAGGTAAGAGCTATATATCTATTAATTAAGCTTTATACTAGACTAATCTATTAAAAAGCTATAAGGTTTAATATAGATAAGGTTACCTATAGTAAAATTAGGTTCTTAGCGCTTTTTATTTACTTAGAGTATCTATCTAGCTTACGCTTTTATAATATTACTTTATATAATTTTAGTAGCTTTTTCTATAGTATTATATTACTTTTTAGTAAAATTCTAAGCTTTTTAGCGTAAGAAATACTTATATAAAGTAGAGACTTTTATTATATACTTCTTTTTATTCTAGTAGTATATTAGCTAGTATTTAAATTTAATTTTATACGCTATTAATTCTATAGTTTTATATAGTAATATAGCTTATACCTAGTTTATATAAAGTAGAAGGCCTAACTAATTATTCTAGTAGTAGTTAATAAATAGGCGTAGATACTAATTAAGGTATTAATTAATAATCTTTATATTTCTATTAGTTTATAGATAGTATATAGTAAAGAGCTTCTACTTAATTTCTATAATCTAGTAAAGCTTATCTATAAAGGTAGAGGTAAACTATAAACTATAATTTAATATAATAAATCTAGAAGAACTATATATATACTAAATATATTAATAATATAGCTCTACTATACGTTAAGCTATAATCTTCTTATAGTAGAGTAAAGAGAAGCTCTACTTACGTACCTAATCTATAATAACGTATACGTAGTTAAATTCTTTCTTATTAGAAAGAAAACTCTTAAAATCTATAGAGACGTTCTACTATACCTTCTTAGAGATAGATAAAGACTTTAGAAAACCTAGTATCTTATTATATAATATATAGCTCTAGTAGTAAGTTTTATATACTACTATATATATATTAACGTCTTCTTATATATCTAGCTAGTAATATTAATTTTATAGTAACTAGGTAGTCTTCTAGTACTCTAGATAGATAGTTACCTAAGTAGTATATATAGTACGTATTAGATACGCTTATAAATAGTTAATAGTAGAGACTATTAATTAATTCTAATATATTAGTAAGCTAGCTTCTATTTTTTAGGTAGAGTCTAATATAGTAGCTTTCTTTTAAGTAAGCTATAGAGATTTATTTAATTAATTAGTAGTAATAACCTAGTTAATTATAGTATAGAGATTCTCTATAGAAGATACCTCTATAAAGGTATTAGTAAACGTAATTTTTATAATACTACTTACTAGCCTCTTAGTAGCTAGAGTAGCTAGCTTACCTAAAATTTACTTAATAGTAGAGAGGCTAATTTATTTCTTACTTAGAAAAGCTCTTGTATAAGTAGCGTAATTCTTCTTCTTTTAGGTTTTAAGTTCTTTCTATTTTTATAATAACGCGTTAGCTACTATATTAGCTAAACTAGATTAATAGGTAAGCTTAAGGTTATAGTTAGTAATATTATTAGTCTAGTAAATCTACTTTATAGTAAGTTCTTACTTAGTTATAAGATAATAGTCTAGTTTAGAAATTTACCTAGAGTTATATAACCTTAAGTTACATAATCTTACTATATAACCTAGCCTAGAGCCTTAGCGCTTAGTATCTCTATATATAGAGCCTTTTAGAGTATTCTTCTACTTCTTACCTTTAAATAGCTAAATTTAACTTAACCTACTCTACTAGCATCTCTTATTCTTATAGCTTATAGAGACTATACTACCTATAGCTAACTTACCTAGCTAGGTGTTTAGAAACGCTTATAGTAGTAGAGACTATAAACCTAGCTCTTATATTATCTAAAGGTTAATACTTCTTTAGCTAGAGATAGTAGTATAATATTAGACTAAACTAAGTAGCCTTATAAGAAGCGTTTACTAATAGCTATACTAAGAATTAGAGCTATAAAAGCTCTAGTTACTTATCTAAGAATCTATTAACGTTACTAATTAATTACTTACCTCTTAGTACTATATAAGACCTACTAGTAGATTTAGTTAGTAGTAGAAAAGACACTACTAGTAGTAAGCTAAAGAGAGCTACAAGAGCTCTACGTATAGAAGAACTTCTATAGAACTTCTACGTACGAAAATCTCTCTCTATTTTAAAAATTAATAATTCTCTACTCTGCTAGTAGATCTAACAATTCTCTGCTCTACTAGTAAAGCTAACAACTTGCTACCTTGCTAGTAGCTAATACCCCCCTTTACTTCTTTCTTAATTAAAAAGCTAAACAAATCTAAATACTATAGAAGAATTCTCGCGAAGCTAATCTAGAGGTAGAACCTTAGCTCTATAATACCTCTTTACTCTAATAGTTTTAAAATCTAGAGTAGCGAACCTGCTAGTAGAATATACTAATTAATATTTCTATTATAAAAACCTTATTTAGTAATATAACGTAATAACTAATAAGAATTAGAATAATAACTTTAACTAGAAGCTTATAAGGCTTTACTAGAGCTTAGTAATACTAGAGCTATTATTAGCCTTAGATTTATATATACTCTCTACCTCTACTAAAGAGCTTTAAGAGCTCTTTCTAGAAATACTAGCTAAAATTATTAATAAAATAGTTAGCTAATTATATATATAATAGGTATATAAATAATAAATCTATATATATTACTAGATTACTACTAATGCTCTTGCTAAGAGAGATAATATATACGTGAGATATTAGATATAGGCTACTACTCTAGCTAAAAAAAACGCTAAAATCTAGTAACTATAAGCGTAATTAACCTACTCTAGAGACTAGATACTACCTACTACGCTAGTTTAACGCGTAACGTGTTTCTCTATAATATTAATTATATGTAATTTAAGCGCGTTATTACTAGAGAATTTAATCTTAGGTTTTTACTTTTTTATATACTAGCTAGCTATACTTCTAGTGTTATAAGCGCGTAAGAGCTAACTAATGTGCTCTACTAAGTTTCTAGATTTACTTTTATTATTAGATAGTAAGAGTATTACCTTTAAGTAGTAGAGAGATAGCTTATATAATAAACTTTAAGTAAACTAGAATTAGTATACTAGAGATATGCTAGAGAATACTAAGAAAACTATTATTACCTATATCTATACGTAAACTAAAGAAGACGTGTACTAGACTCTATTAGTAATACTATGTATTATTAAGAATAGTAGCGTAGTAGTTTTCTATAATTATATTCTTAATTAGCTAGAGAGAAGCTATAAAGACTTATATAAGAGGCTAAACGCTTACTATAATTTCTAAAAGCTTTATTACTAAAGCGCTACTAACTTTACCTACTTCTAGAATAATTTCTTCTACTTTATATAGAAGCGCTAGCTTCTAGTAGATTAATAGGTAGAGAAGTTTTATAAAAAGCTACTAGAGAATATATATACGTAGTTAGGTATATACTAATATTAATATATTAATAACTATAATTACTATATAGATCTTACTTAAGACCTTACTTAAGAGCTTACCTTTAGAGAAGTACGCGTTACTACTAGAAAGACTAAAAAGCGTAACGTAATTACGTTAATACTATAACGCGCGTCTCTAGCTCTTCTAGGTTTTTTAGTACTTAATAAAGCTCTAGTAATCTAGAAGCTAGTTACCTATTTTTAATATTACTAATCTAGCTACCTAAGCTATAATTACTCTAGAGCTTCTGCTACGTAGAAAGCTATTAAGAACGCTACTCTAGAAAAGCTCTTAGAGCTCTTAGAGCTATAGCTACCTAAGTATAACGCGTTAGGTTACAAATCTAATAATTTAGAAAAAGCCTAGCTCTAGAAGAAGTCTTCTATCTAGAGCTACCTACTAGAGTAATTAACCTACGCGAAAAGCTATTTAGTAGTTCTACGTTTACTCTACTTTACTAAATCTCTATAAATAGCCTTATAATTAAGCTTAGAGACTTAATTAATATAGAAGTAGGCAGCTACGTCTTAGTATACCTAAAGCACCTTTAAACTCTTAGAAAAAACCTCTATGTTAAGCTATTGCGTATAAAACTAATCTCTCTTACTAGGTATAATAGGCAACCTAATAGCTAAGTAGATAAGTATTTTAAAGCTAATCTAGTACTAGAAAGCTACTAAATACGCACCTACTTTATATATTATAATACTAGCCGCTATAATATAATAATTAGTTATAAGCTACTTAAAGAAGTTAACGTTTAGGTTAACTATAAGTAGCGCGTACTAATATAGCTAGATACTAATTAATTAATTAATTATAAACGTAACGTATTTATCTCTATATAATTCTCTTAATCTACTACTAAAGCTTAAGTAGCTTACTAAGCTAATACTAATTACTATAACGCTCTAATATTAGTAGTAGAAAAGCTAAGAGTAATATAATAAGAGAAGAGAGAATTATAACGCTAGAAGCTTTAAGAAAACCTATATAAGATAGATAGGTAGCTTAAGAATCTTAACCTACCTGCTAGGTTACTCTACAAGCTAAAAAAGCTACCTATTTTGCGGGAAATATACTTAAAGGCTAGACTTAACGTTAATATAATTAGCGTAGTAGCTTTTATAATTAACG
>NW_022987214.1:3738931-3739719 GCF_010094035.1 Trematosphaeria pertusa | reverse complement strand
TCTAGAATATACTAGCGTAACTATAGCCTATTTCTTAAAAAAGAATTCTAATACTCTACTACTATATAGAGAGAGTATAGATTATAATATTAAGCTTATAGTAGAAAATATCTTAATAAATAGTTCTCTTTATAGTATATTACTAGAGTACCTATAGTTAGTATAGAATTACCTAGAGAACTATCTTTATTATAGCTTTATTATCTATAGTAACGTATTATACGCGTTACTAGTTCTATTTACTAAAAAGCTAGGTAGAGAATAGAGGTTCTATGTTAACTATTAAAAGCTTAACGCTATTATAAAAAAAGATGTCTATTCTATTTTTTTTATCTAGAAAACGCTTACACGCCTATTACGCGCTAAGATCTTTACTAAGTTAGACGTAAGGTAAGCTTTCTATTAAATCTAGCTTAATAAGTTAGTAGAGAACCTAACGTCTTTCTATACGTAGTATAGTAACTATAAGTATTAAGTTCTACTCTTTAGCCTCTATAATAGCTCTACTACCTTTTAGTAATATATTAATAAGGTGTTATATAGCTTGCTAGATAATTTCTATATAGTATATATTAATAATATTCTTATTTATTTAGAGAATTTACTTAAGTATAAAGCCTATATTACCTAGGTACTTAATTAATTACGTAAAGCTAGAATATAAGTAATGTGAGGGCTAGGTCCGCGGTCTCCACTACTGTGAGCGCCCCTAGAACACCTAGCTAGGTAAGTCGGCTGCAGGCAGCACTGTCTCCACGAGCTGTAAGGATAAGGGGTGCTAGCAGGGT
>NW_022987214.1:3732354-3738786 GCF_010094035.1 Trematosphaeria pertusa | reverse complement strand
AGTAGAAGGCTGCTCTGAGAGGCTCTATATACAGAGGTGCCGAGCGCCAAGGCGCTAGGCTAGGTCACGTGGTAAGATCACGTGACCCGAGGTTATGTAACCTAAGGTAAATCCTAAACTAGACTGTTACATCACCCCCTCTTACAGGGAGAGCTCGTCCCTGAGCTCTGAAATACGCCTCCTAGGTCCCCCTTCTTCTAAAACTCCCGCGTTATGCTCTTAACCGTCTCTTTTAGCTCGTAGTAAGTGTATTCGTGTTGGTTTTAAACTAGAAGCGCTTTTACAGCTACTACCTTCCCCCTAGTCGCTCTATCCTCTGCAGAGCCTTTGCCTGTTAGAGAGAAAGAGGCTTGTTTTCGCGTCCGCGGGGCGGCTTTGTCGCCTAGCAGCGCCTTCGCGTTACCGTTGCGTCTCCTACCCTTGCGGGTTTCGAATCCTCTGCTGTCTTCTCTAGGGTCTCCTCTTTTTCGTACGCCTCGATCCAAGCATCTAATTGTGATAGCGGCTCTGGCTTATCCGGGTATGCTGCGTGAAAGTCTCTTACCTTATAGGGAGCGTTGATAAAGCCTGCGGCATTGTACTAGGTAGGGTTAGGATTATAAGCAACCCATGCAGCGCGGTATTAAAGGCGATTTCGATAAAGACGGCTATCCAGGATTTCATGTACGGGCCATTCTAGATTGCCATCTACTTTAATAGGTGGCTGCTTAGGCTCTACCTGCCCTAGTAACGGCTCTAAGGCTTTTCTTAGCTAATTAGCGTAGAAGACGTCATGCATACGCATATATACAGGTAGCTAGAGCTAGAAGAAGTAACCCTTTATAGTAACAATTAGGTAAGGGCCGTACATCTGTTAATCCAGCTTTGCACTAGGCTAATCCGTTAAAAAGCCACGAGGTTTGACATAGACGAGGTCGCCTACCGCGAAATTAGGTTCTTAGCACTTTTTGTTTACTTAAAGCGCCTGCCTAACTTGCGCTTTCGCGATATTGCTTCGTGCGATTTTGGTAGCTTTTTCTACAGCGTCGTATCGCTCCTTAGCGAAATCCTAAGCTTTCTAGCGCGAGAGACGCTTACGCAGAGTAGAGGCTTTTATTGTACGCTCCTTCTAATTCTAGTAGTGTATTAGCTAGTGTCCGAATTTAATTTTGTACGCCGTTAGTCCTGTGGTTTTATGCGGCAACGTAGCTTATGCCTAATCCATGCAGGGTAGAAGGTCTAACTAATTATCCTAGTAGTAGTTAACGAATAGACGCAGACGCTAGTCGAGGTATTAATTAACGATCTCCGTATTTCTATCGGTTTGCGGGTAGTACGCGGTAGAGAGCTTCTGCTTAATTCCTGTAAGCTAACAGAGCTTATCCATAAAGGCAGAGGTAAACTGTAGGCCGCGATCTAATACAATAGACCTAGGAGGACTATATATACGCTAGATATATTAGTAATATAGCTCTGCTGTGCGTTGAGCCGTAATTTCCTTGTAGCAGGGTAGAGAGAAGCTCTACTTACTTAGCCAATCTATAACGACGTACACGCAGTTAAATCCTTTCTTGTCTAGGGGGAAGCTCTTAAAATCTATGAAGACGTCCTGCCAAGCCCTCTCAGGGATAGGCAGAGGCTTTAGGAGACCTAGCGTCTTATCCCGCGGAGCATGGCTCTAGCGGCAAGCCTTGCATGCCACTACGTACGTATTAACGTCTTCTCGCATGCCTAGCTAGTAATATTAATCTCGCAGCAACTAGGTGGTTTTTCTTCGTCCTGGGTGGGCAGTTACCTAAGTGGCATGCACGGCACGTATTAAATACGTTCGTAGGTGGTTAACAGCAGGAACTATTAATCGATCCTAATAGGTTAACAAGCCGTCTTCTATTTTCTAGGCGGAGCCTAACATAGTGGCTTTTTCTTAAGCTAGCTGTAGAGAGTCGTCTAATTAGTTAGCTGCAATAACCTAATCGATTATAGCATATAGATCTTTAGTAGAGGGTGCCTCCATAAACGTATTAGCGGCGGCGATTTCCGCCGCACTACTAGCTAATCCCTAGGCAGCTAAGACTAATAGCTTACCTAATAATCGCTTAACAGCTAAGAGGCTAATTTGCTCCTTGCTTAGAAAAGCCCTTGTACGGGCGGCACGATCCTTCTTCTTTTAGGTCTTAAGCTCTTCTTGCTTTTGTGATAACGCGTTAGCTGCTATATTAGCTAAACCTAGTTAATAGGTAAGCTTGAGGTTATAGTCGGCAATATCGTTCGCCCAGCGGACCTGCCTGGCGGTAAGTTCCCGCTTAGTGGCAAAGTACTCTAAAGCTTAGTAGTTAGTTAATACCGTAAAAGGCTCTAGATCTTGCAAGCTAATTAACTGGCTTTTCTACTCCTGTACGCTAAGGATAACCGCTAGCATTTCTTTGTCGTGAATACTGTAGTTCATCTAGGCAGTATTTATTGTCTTGCTAAAGAAAGCTACTAGTCTCTAGATGCCGTCTTCTTAAAGCTGTAAAAGGACTCTAGCAACTACGCTATCTAAGGCGTCCGTTTCTACCCTTGTGCGGCGATAGGGGGAGTAATAAGCTAGTACGGTGTTAGACAGCATAAGATTCTTAACCTGCTAAAATGCCGCGAGCTTGATTTCTCCAAAGGCATGCTATGCTCCCTGTTTTAGTAGCTTGGTAAGGGGGCGGACGATCTGGCCGTAATCCTTTAAGAAGGCTTAGTAGAAATTGTAGAAACCTAGGAACGATTAAAGGCTCTTAAGAGTTGTAGGTACGGGCTAATCCTAGACAGCAGCAACCTTCTTAGAGTCCTTCTAGATTCTATTAGTGCTTACGATTAATCCCAGAAACTTAGTGCTTTTAACGGCAAATTTGGATTTCTTAATATCTACTTGCAACCCGGCTTTATACAATTAATTAAGCACCTAGGCAACATAGGCTTCGTGCTCGAGCGGATCCTCTAAGTAAATAAGAATATCGTTAATATATGCTGTACAGAAATCGTCTAGCAAGCTATGCAACACCTTATTAATATATTGCTAAAAGGTAGCAGGGCCGTTACAGAGGCCGAAGGGCAGAACTTAATACTTATAGTTGCCGTACCGCGTGCGGAAAGACGTTAGGTTCTCTACTAACTTATTAAGCTAGATCTAGTAGAAAGCTTGCCTTACGTCTAACTTAGTAAAGACCTTAGCGCGCGACAGGCGTGTGAGCGTTTCCTAGATAAGGGGGATAGAATAGGCGTCTTTTTTCGTAATAGCGTTAAGCTTTCGGTAGTTAACGCAGAACCTCTATCCCCTACCTAGCTTTTTAGTAAACAGAACTAGTAACGCGTATAACGCATTACTATAGACGATAAAGCCGCGACGAAGGTAGTTCTCTAGGTAATCCCGCACTAACTACAGGTGCTCTAGCGACATGCTGTAAAGGGGACTGTTCGTTAGAGTATTTTCCGCCGTAAGCTTAATGTCGTAATCTACGCCTTCTCTATGTAGCGGCAGGGTATTAGAATCCTTTTTTAAGAAATAGGCCACGGTTGCGCCGGCGTATCCTAGGGATAGGAGCTTTTTAGCAACTAGTTAGCAGAGTTTCTCCTCTAGATCGGCGGTAGGGGTTTCCTTCCTATTAGCAATAAGCTAATCAACCTCGTAGACACTAAGGTGCCTAATTATAGTGTCTTTTTAACGCGCGTTAATTATAAAGGCAGCTGCGCTAATCGTGTTAACGTTAAGCCTAGCCTTTAAGCATGTTTCCCGCGAAACAGGTAGCTTTTTTAGCTTACGGAGTAACCTAGCAGGCGGGTTAAGATTCTTAAGCTGCCTGTCTATCTTACGCAGGTTTTCTTGAAGCTTCTAGCGTTGCGATTCTCCCTTCTCTTGTTGTATTACTCTTGGCTTTTCCACCGCTAATATCAGGGCGTCGCGGCGATTGGCATTGGCTTAGTAAGCTGCTTAAGCTTTAGCAGTAGATTAAGGGGATTGTATAGGGACGAACGCGTCGCGTTTGCAATTAATTAATTAATTAGTATCTAGCCACATTAGTGCGCGCTACTTGCAGTTAACCTAAACGTCAACTTCTTTAAGCAACTTGCGACTAATTATCGCATTATAGCGGCTAGTGTTGCAACACACGAAGTAAGTGCGGATTTAGTAGCTTTCCAGCACTAGATCGGCTTCGAAATACTTATCCACTTAGCTATTAGGTCGCCCATCGTACCCGGCAAGGGGGATTAGTTCTATGCGCGATAGCTTAACGTGAAGGTTTTTCCTAAGGGTTTGAAGGTGCTTTAAGTGTACTAAGACGTAGCTGCCCGCTCCCGTATCAATTAAACCTCTAAGCTTAATTGCAAGGCTGTTCGTGGAGATTTAGCAGGGCAGAGTAAACGTGGGACTACTAAACAGCTTTTCGCGCAGGTTAATTGCTCTAGTAGGTAGCTCTAGAGAGGAGACTTCTCCTAGAGCTAGGCTTTTTCCAAATTATCTAATTCACATCCCGACGTGTTATCCTTAGGAGCTTGCGGCTCTGCGGGCTCTGCAGGCTCCTCCTCTAAATTAACGTCCTTGATAGCTTTCTGCGCAGCAGGAGCCCTAGAGTAATCGCGGCTTAGGTGACTAGGTTAGTAGCATTAAAAACAGGTAACTAGCTTCTGGATCGCTAGGGCTTTATCAGGTGCTAGAAAACCTGGGAGAGCCAGGGGCGCGCGTCGCGGTATTAACGCGATCGCGTTACGCTTTTCGGCTTTCCTAGCAGCAACGCGTGCTTCTCCTAGGGTAAGCTCTTAAGCAAGGTCTTAAGCGAGGTCTACATAGTAATTGTAGTTATTAACGTATTAACGTTAGTATATACCTAACTGCGTGCGCATAGTCTCTAGCAGCTTCTTATAAAATTCCTCTACCTATTAATTTACCAGGAGCTGGCGCTCCTGTGCAAGGCGGAAGAAATTATTCTAGAAGCAGGCAAAGTTAGTGGCGCTTTAGCAATAAAGCTTTTAGAAATCGCGGCGAGCATTTAGCCTCTTATGTAGGTCTCCATAGCTCCTCTCTAGCTAATTAAGAATATAATTACGGGAAACCGCTGCGCTACTGTTCTTAATAGTACGTAGTATTGCTAACAGGGTCTAGTGCGCGTCTTCTTTGGTTCGCGTGCGGATATAGGCAACAATAGTTTTCTTAGTATTCTCTAGCGTATCTCTAGTATACTAATCCTAGTTAGCTTAAAGTTTGTCGTGCAAGCCGTCTCTCTACTACTCAAAGGTAACACTCTTACCATCTAATAACAAGAGTAAATCTAGGAACTTAGTAGAGCACGTTAGTCAGCTCTCCCGCGCTTGCGACGCTAAGGGTGTAGCTAGCTAGTATGCAGAGGGGCGAGGACCTAGGATTAAATCCTCTAGCGGCAACGCGCTTAAATTGCGTATAATTAGTATTGTAGGGAAACGCGTTGCGCGTTAAACTAGTACAGCAGGCTAGTCTCTTAAGCGGGTTAATCGCGCTCGCAGTTGCTAGATTTTAGCGTTCTTTTTAGCTAGGATAGTAGCCTGTGCTAGGTTTTTCGCGTATACGTTATCTCCCTTAGCAAGAGCGTCGGCGGCGATCTAGCAATACATGTAAATTTGTTGTTTATGTACCCGTCGTATATACAATTGGCTAACTATTTCGTTGACGATTTTAGCTGGCGTTTCTAGGAAGAGCTCTTAAAGCTCCTTGGCGGAGGCAGGGAGTGTAAACGAACCTAAGGCCGACAATAGCTCTAGTATTACTAAGCTCTAGCGGAGCCTTGCGAGCTTCTAGTCGAAGTCGTTGTCCTAATTCTCGTTAGTTATCGTGTTGTGTTGCCAAACGGGGTTTTCGCAATAGAAATATTAATTAGTATATCCTGCGGGCAGGTTCGCTGCCCTGGATTTAAGGACTGTTGGGGTGAAGGGGTATTGTAGAGCCGAGGTCCTGCCTCTAGATCGGCTTCGCGAGGGTTCTCCTATAGTGTTTGGATTTGTTTGGCTTTTCGATTAAGAAAGAAGCGAAGGGGGGAGGTATTTAGCTGCTGGCGGAGCAGCAGGTTATTGGTTCTGCTAGCGGGGTAGAGAGATAGTTAGCTCTGCTAGCGGAGCAGAGAATTGTCGATTTTTCGTAATTCGTAAAAAGGGGGGGGGTTTCCGCACGTAGAAGTTCCGTAGAAGTCCTTCCGTATACAGAGCTCTTAATAGCTCTCTTCAGCTTGGTGCTAGTATCTTTCTGCCGCTAACTAGATCTGCTAGTAGTCTTATACAGCGCTAAGGGGTAAGCGATCGATTGGTACGTTAATAGATCCTTAGGGTAAGCGACTAGGCTCTCGTAGCTCTAATTCTTAGTATTAGCTGTTAGTAAACGCTCCTTAACGAGGCTACTTAGTTTAGCTAGATATTGTGCCGCCGTCTCCGGCCGAAGGGGTATTAACCTTTAGATAATGT
>NW_022987214.1:3726854-3732314 GCF_010094035.1 Trematosphaeria pertusa | reverse complement strand
AAATTCAGCTATCCAAAGGTAAGGAGTAGAAGGCTGCTCTAAGAGGCTCTATATACAGAGGTGCCGAGCGCTAAGGCGCTAGGCTAGGTCACGTGGTAAGATTACGTGACCTAAGGTTATGTAACCTAAGGTAAATTCTAAACTAGACTGTTACAAGTAGATATTAAGAAATTTAAATTTACTATTAAAAGTACTAAGTTTCTAGAATTAATTATAAGTACTAATAGAATCTAGAAGAACTTTAAAAAAGTTACTACTATTTAGAATTAGCCTATATCTACTACTCTTAAGAGCCTTTAATTATTTCTAGGTTTTTATAATTTCTACTAAGCCTTCTTAAAGAATTATAGCTAAATTATTCGCTCTTTTACTAAGCTACTAAAATAGAGAGTATAGTACGTCTTTAGAGAAATTAAGCTCTTAGTATTTTAGTAGGTTAAGAATTTTATACTATCTAATACTATACTAGCTTATTACTCTCTCTATTACTATATAAGAGTAGAAATAAACGTATTAGATAGTATAGTTACTAGAGTTCTTTTATAACTTTAAAAAGATAGTATCTAGATATAAGGGCTAGCTCTATAGTCTCTACTACTATAAGCGTCTCGAAATACCTAGCTAGATAAGTTAGCTATAGGTAGTACTATCTCTATAAGCTATAAGAATAGAGTGCTAGTAGAGTAGGTTAGGTTAAATTTAGCTATCTAAAGGTAAGAAGTTAAGAAAAGGCTCTAAGAAGCTCTATATATAGAGGTGCTAAGCGCTAAGGCGCTAGGTTAGGTTACGTAATAAGATTACGTAACCTAAGGTTATATAATCTAAGGTAAATCTCTAAACTAGACTATTATATTACCCCCTCTTATAGAGAGAGCTTGTCTCTAAGCTCTAAAATATACCTTCTAGGTCTTTCTTCTTCTAAAGCTCTTACGTTATACTCTTAACTATCTCTTTTAGCTTATAGTAAGTATATTTATATTAGTTTTAAACTAGAAGCGCTTTTATAGCTACTACCTTTTCTCTAGAGAGAAAGAGGCTTATTTTCGCGTTAGTAGGGCGGCTTTCTTATTAGCTCGCTTCTTAAACGATGCTATAAGCTTAGTAGAGTTCTAAATTACTTAGCAGCGTCTTTACGTTACTCTAGTGTCTTCTACTCTTACAGGTTTTAAATTCTTCGCTATCTTCTCTAGAGTCTTATCTTTTTCGTACGCCTTAATCTAAGTATCTAATTGTAATAGTAGCTCTAGCTTATCTAGATATACTATATAAAAGTCTCTTACCTTATAGAGAGTGTTAATAAAGCCTATAGTATTATACTAAGTAGAGTTAGAATTATAAGTAACCTATACAGCGCGGTATTAAAGATAATTTTAATAAAGATAGCTATCTAGAATTTTATATATAGGCTATTCTAGATTACTATTAACTTTAATAGATAGCTACTTAGACTCTACCTACTCTAGTAATAGCTCTAAAGCTTTTCTTAACTAATTAGTATAGAAGACGTTATATATACGTATATATGTAGGTAGCTAGAGCTAGAAGAAGTAATCTTTTATAGTAATAATTAGATAAGAGCTATATATCTATTAATCTAACTTTATACTAGACTAATCTATTAAAAAGCTATAAGGTTTAATATAGACAAGATTACCTATAGTAAAATTAGGTTCTTAGTATTTTTTATTTACTTAGAGCGTCTATCTAGCTTACGCTTTTGTAATATTACCTTATATAATTTTAGTAGCTTTTTTTATAACGTTATATTACTTCTTAGTAAAATTCTAAGCTTTTTAGCGTAAGAGACGCTTACGTAGAGTAGAGGCTTTTACTATATGCTTCTTCTAATTCTAGTAGTATACTAGCTAATATCTAAACTTAATTTTATACGCTATTAGTTCTATAGTTTTATATAGTAATATAGCTTATACCTAATCTATATAGAGTAGAAGGTCTAACTAATTATTCTAGTAGTAGTTAATAAATAGACGTAGACGCTAATTAAGATATTAATTAATAATCTTTGTATTTCTATTAGTTTATAAGTAGTACGTAGTAGAGAGCTTCTACTTAATTTCTATAAGCTAGTAGAGCTTATCTATAAAGGTAGAGGTAAACTATAAACTATAATTTAATATAATAGACCTAGAAGAACTATATATACGCTAGATATATTAGTAATATAGCTCTACTATATATTAAGCTATAATTTTCTTATAGTAGAGTAGAAAGAAGCTTTACTTACTTAGCTAATTTATAATAACGTATACGTAGTTAAATTCTTTCTTATTAGAGAAGAAGCTTTTAAAATCTATAAAGACGTTCTACTATACTTTCTTAGAGATAGGTAGAGGCTTTAGAAGACCTAGCGTCTTATTCTATAGAGTATAGCTCTAGTAGTAAGTCTTATATACTACTATATACGTATTAATATCTTCTTATATACCTAGCTAGTAATATTAATCTTATAGTAACTAGGTAGTTTTTCTTTATTCTATATAAGTAGTTACCTAAGTAGTATATATAGCGCGTATTAGGTATATTTATAGGTAGTTAATAGTAGAGACTATTAATTAATTCTAATAGGTTAATAAGCTATCTTCTATTTTCTAGATAGAGTCTAATATAGTAGCTTTTTCTTAAGCTAGCTATAGAGAGTTATCTAATTAGTTAGCTATAATAACCTAATTAATTATAGTATATAGATTCTTAGTAGAGAGTATCTCTATAAATATATTAGTAGTGGCGATTTCTATAGTACTACTAGCTAATTTCTAGGTAGCTAGAACTAATAACTTACCTAATAATTATTTAATAGCTAAGAGGCTAATTTACTTCTTACTTAGAAAAGCTCTTATATAGGTAGTGTAATTCTTCTTCTTTTAGGTCTTAAGCTCTTCTTACTTTTATAATAACGCGTTTGCTACTATATTAGCTAAATCTAGTTAATAGGTAAGCTTAAGGTTATAGTTAGTAATATTATTCGCCTAGTAGACCTACCTAGTAGTAAGTTCTTACTTAGTAGCAAAGTACTCTAAAGCTTAGTAGTTAGTTAATACTATAAAAGGCTCTAGATCTTATAAGCTAATTAGCTAGCTTCTCTACTTCTATATGCTAAGAATAACTACTAGTATTTCTTTGTTATAAATACTATAGTTTATCTAGATAGTATTTATTATCTTACTAAAGAAAGCTACTAGTTTCTAGATACTATCTTCTTAAAGTTATAAAATAACTCTAGTAACTACACTATCTAATACGTCTGTTTCTACTCTTATATAGTAATAGAGAGAGTAATAAGCTAGTATAGTATTAGATAGTATAAGATTCTTAACCTACTAAAATACTATAAGCTTAATTTCTCTAAAGGTATACTATACTCTCTATTTTAGTAGCTTAGTAAGAGAGTAGATAATCTAGCTATAATTCTTTAAGAAGGCTTAGTAGAAATTACAGAAACCTAGAAATAATTAAAGGCTCTTAAGAGTTATAGGTATAGGCTAATTCTAGATAATAGTAACCTTCTTAGAGTTCTTCTAGATTTTATTAGTACTTATAATTAATTCTAGAAACTTAGTACTTTTAATAGTAAATTTAGATTTCTTAATATCTACTTACAACCTAGCTTTATATAATTAATTAAGTATCTAGATAATATAGGCTTTATACTTAAGCGAATTCTCTAAGTAAATAAGAATATTATTAATATATACTATATAGAAATTATCTAGTAAGCTATATAATACCTTATTAATATATTACTAAAAGGTAGTAGAGCTATTATAGAGGCTAAAGAGTAGAACTTAATACTTATAGTTACTATACTACGTATAGAAAGATGTTAGGTTCTCTACTAACTTATTAAGCTAGATCTAGTAGAAAGCTTACCTTACGTCTAACTTAGTAAAGATCTTAGCGCGTAATAGGCGTATAAGCGTTTTCTAGATAAGAGAAATAGAGTAGACGTCTTTTTTTATAATAGCGTTAAGCTTTTAATAGTTAACGTAGAACCTCTATTCTCTATCTAGCTTTTTAGTAAATAGAACTAGTAACGCGTATAACGTATTACTATAGATAATAAAGCTATAATAAAGATAGTTCTCTAGATAATTCTATACTAACTATAGGTACTTTAGTAATATACTATAAAGAGAACTATTTATTAAGGTATTTTCTACTATAAGCTTAATATTATAATCTACACTCTCTCTATATAGTAGTAGAGTATTAAAATTCTTTTTTAAGAAATAGGCTATAGTTACGCTAGTATATTCTAGAGATAGAAGCTTTTAGGTAACTAGTTAGCAAAGTTTCTTCTCTAGGTTAGTAATAGAGGTTTTCTTTCTATTAGTAATAAGCTAATTAACCTTATAGATACTAAGGTATCTAATTATAGTATTTTTTTACTACGCGTTAATTATAAAGATAGCTACGCTAATTATATTAACGTTAAGCCTAGCCTTTAAGTATATTTCTTATAAAATAGGTAGCTTTTTTAGCTTATAGAGTAACCTAGCAAGTAGGTTAAGATTCTTAAGCTACCTATCTATCTTACGTAGGTTTTCTTAAAGCTTCTAGCGTTATAATTCTCTTTTCTCTTATTATATTACTCTTAGCTTTTCTACTACTAATATTAGAGTATTGCGATAATTAGTATTAGCTTAGTAAGCTACTTAAGCTTTAGTAGTAGATTAAGAGAATTATATAAGAATAAATATATCGCGTTTATAATTAATTAATTAATTAGTATCTAGCTATATTAGTGCGCGCTACTTATAGTTAACCTAAACGTTAACTTTTTTAAGTAGCTTATAACTAATTATTATATTATAGTAGCTAGTGTTATAATATATAAAGTAGGTACGTATTTAGTAGCTTTTTAGTACTAAATTAGCTTTAAAGTATTTGTCTACCTAGCTATTAGGTTGTCTATTATATCTAGTAAGAGGAATAGGTTCTATACGCGCTAGCTTAACGTAGAGGTTTTTTCTAAGAGTCTAAAGGTACTTTAGGTGTACTAGAACGTAGCTACTCGCTTCTATATTAATTAAGCCTCTAAGCTTAATTATAAGGCTGTTTATAGAGATTTAGTAGAGTAGAGTAAATATAGAACTACTAAATAGCTTTTCGCGCAGGTTTATTACTCTAGTAGGTAGCTCTAGAGAGAAGACTTCTTCTAGAGCTAGGCTTTTTCTAAATTATTAGATTTATATTCTAACGTGTTATTCTTAGGTACTTATAGCTCTATAGGCTCTATAGGCTTCTTCTCTAGATTAACGTTCTTAATAGCTTTCTACGCGGTAGAAGCTCTAGAGTAATTGTAACTTAGGTAGCTAGGTTAGTAGTATTAAAAATAGGTAACTAGCTTTTAGATTACTAGAGCTTTATTAGGTACTAAAAAACCTAGAAGAGCTAGAGGCGTATGTTATAGTATTAATATAATTACGTTACGTCTTTTAG
>NW_022987214.1:3724936-3726700 GCF_010094035.1 Trematosphaeria pertusa | reverse complement strand
TCTAGCTAATTAAGAATATAATTATAGAAAACTACTATACTACTATTCTTAATTATTTATAGTATTACTAATAGAGTCTAGTACGCGTCTTCTTTAGTTTACGTGTAAATATAGGTAATAATAGTTTTCTTAGTATTCTCTAGTATCTCTCTAGTATACTAATTCTAGTTTACTTAAAGTTTATTATATAAGCTATCTCTCTACTACTTAAAGGTAATACTCTTACTATCTAATAATAATAGTAGATCTAGAAACTTAGTAAAGCGTATTAATTAGCTCTTTCGCGCTTACAACACTAGAGGCGTAGCTAGCTAGTATATAGAGAGGCAAGAATCTAGAATTAAATTCTCTAGTAGTAACGCGCTTAAATTACGTATAATTAGTATTATAGAGAAACGCGTTACGCATTAAACTAGTATAGTAGGCTAGTCTCTAGAGTAGATTAATTACGCTTATAGTTACTAGATTTTAGTATTCTTTTTAGCTAGAATAGTAGCCTATGTTAGATTTTTTGCGTATACGTTATCTCTCTTAGCAAGAGTATTAGTAGTAATCTAGTAATATATATAGATTTATTACTTATATACCTATTATATATATAATTAGTTAACTATTTTATTAATAATTTTAGCTAGCGTTTCTAGAAAGAGCTCTTAAAGCTCTTTAGTAGAGGTAGAAAGTATAAATAAACCTAAGGCTAATAATAGCTCTAGTATTACTAAGCTCTAGCAAAGCCTTACAAGCTTCTAGTTAAAGTTATTATTCTAATTCTTATTAGTTATCGCGTTATATTACTAAATAGAGTTTTTATAATAGAAATATTAATTAGTATATTCTACTAGCAGGTTCGCTACTCTAGATTTAAGAACTATTAGAGTAAAGAGGTATTATAAGGCTAAGGTTCTACCTCTAGATTAGCTTCGCGAGAGTTCTTCTATAGTGTTTAGATTTGTTTAGCTTTTTAATTAAGAATAGAGTAACTAGAGAGAAGATATTTAGCTACTAGTAGAGTAGTAGGTTGTTAGTTCTACTAGCAGGGTAGAGAGATTGTTAGCTCTGCTAGTAGAGTAGAGAATTATTAATTTTTCGTAATTTGTAAAGAGAGAGGGGGGGGTTTCTATACGTAGAAGTTTTGTAGAAGTTCTTCTATATATAGAGCTTTTAATAGCTTTCTTTAGCTTAGTACTAGTATCTTTCTACTACTAACTAGATCTACTAGTAGTCTTATATAGCGCTAAGAGGTAAGTAATTAATTAGTAATGTTAATAAATTCTTAGAGTAAGTAACTAGACTCTTATAGCTCTAATTCTTAATATAGCTATTAGTAAACGCTTCTTAATAAGGCTACTTAGTTTAGCTAGATATTATACTACCGTCTCTAGCTAAAGAGGTATTAACCTTTAGATAATATAAGGGCTAGCTTTGTAGTCTCTACTACTATAAGCATTCTAGAATACCTAGCTAGGTAAGTTAGCTATAGGTAGTACTATCTCTATAAGCTATAAGAATAGAGTGCTAGTAGAGTAGGTTAGGTTAAATTTAGCTATCTAAAGATAAGAAGTTAAGAAAAGGCTCTAAGAAGCTCTATATATAGAGGTACTAAGTACTAAGGCGCTAGGTTAGGTTACGTAATAAGATTACGTAACTCGAGGTTATATAACCTAAGGTAAATCTCTAAACTAGACTATTACACTAGAGACTAGTAGCTTTCTTTAGTAAAATAATAAATACTATCTAGATAAACTATAGTATTTATAATAAAGA
>NW_022987214.1:3721534-3724051 GCF_010094035.1 Trematosphaeria pertusa | reverse complement strand
GTATATATAGTTCTTCTAGGTCTATTATATTAGATTATAGTCTATAGTTTACCTCTACTTTTATAGATAAGCTCTATTAGCTTATAGAAATTAAGTAGAAGCTCTCTACTACGTACTACTTATAAACTAATAGAAATATAGAGATTATTAATTAATATCTTAATTAGCGTCTACGTCTATTTATTAACTACTACTAGAATAATTAGTTAGACCTTCTACTCTATATAGATTAGGTATAAGCTATATTACTATATAAAACTATAGAACTAATAGTATATAAAATTAAGTTTAGATATTAGCTAGTATACTACTAGAATTAGAAGAAGCGTATAGTAAAAGCCTCTATTCTACGTAAGCGTCTCTTACGCTAAAAAGCTTAGAATTTTACTAAGAAGTAATATAACGCTATAAAAAAAGCTACTAAAATTATATAAGGTAATATCGCAAAAGTGTAAGCTAGGTAGGCGCTCTAAGTAAATAAAAAACGCTAAGAATCTAATTTTACTATAGGTAATCTCGTCTATATTAAACCTTATAGCTTTTTAATAAATTAGCCTAGTATAAAGCTAGATTAATAGATATATAGCTTTTACCTAATTATTACTATAAAAGGTTACTTTTTCTAGCTCTAGCTATCTGTATATATACGTATATATAACGTCTTTTACGCTAATTAGTTATAAAAAGCTTTAGAGCTATTACTAGAGTAGGTAGAGTCTAAGTAGCTATTTATTAAAGTTAATAGTAATCTAGAATAGCCTATATATAAAATTCTAGATAGCTATCTTTATTAAAATTATCTTTAATACTGCGCTGTATAGGTTACTTATAATTCTAACTCTATCTAGTATAATACTATAGACTTTATTAACGCTCTCTATAAGGTAAAAAACTTTTACGTAGTATACCTAGATAAGCTAGAGCTGCTATTATAATTAGATACTTAGATTAAAGCGTATAAAAAAGAGAAGACTCTAGAGAAGATAGTAGAGAATTTAAAACCTATAAAAGTAGAAGACGTAAGAGTAACGTAAAGGCGCTACTAAGTAATTTAGAACTCTACTAAGCTTATAGTATTGTTTAAGAAGAGAGCTAGTAAGAAAGCCGCTCTACTAACGTAAAAATAAGCCTCTTTCTTTCTAGAAGAAAGGTAGTAGCTATAAAAGCGCTTCTAGTTTAAAACTAATATAAATATACTTACTATAAGCTAAAAGAAATAGTTAAGAGTATAATATAGAAGTTTTAGAAGAAGAGAGACCTAGAAGGCGTATTTTAAAGCTTAAGAATAAGCTCTCTCTATAAGAGAAGGTAATATAATAGTCTAGTTTAGAGATTTACCTAGAGTTATATAACTTTAGGTTACGTAATCTTACTATGTAACTTAGCCTAGCGCCTTAGCGCTTAGCACCTCTATATATAGAGCCTCTTAGAGTATTCTTCTACTTCTTATCTTTAGATAGCTAAATTTAATCTAACCTACTCTACTAGCACCTCTTATTCTTATAGCTTATAGAGACTATACTACCTATAGCTAACTTATCTAGCTAGGTGTTTAGAGACGCTTATAGTAGTAGAGACTGCAAACCTAGCTCTTATATATAAAGTACTCTAGAGCTTAATAGTTAGTTAATACTATAAATAATTCTAGATCTTATAGACTAATTAGCTAGCTTCTCTATTTCTATATACTAAGAATAACTACTAGTATTTCTTTATTATAAATACTATAATTTATCTAGATAGTATTTATTATCTTACTAAAGAAAGCTATAGATTACTAGATACTATTCTTTTAAAGCTATAAAAAAACTCTAGTAACTACGCTATCTAATACGTTTATCTTAACTCTTATTTATTAATAGAGAGAATAGTAAGCTAGAATGTTATTAGCTAGTATAAAATTCTTAATATACTAAAATACTATAAGCTTAGCCTTACTAAAGATGTACTATACTCTCTATTTTAGTAGCTTAGTAAGTAAGTAAATAATTCTACTATAATTTCTTAAAAAGGCTTAATAGAAATTATAGAAACCTAGAAATAATTAAAGGCTCTTAATATAAGAGCTAGCTTTATAGTTTCTACTACTATACGTGCGCTCTAGAACACCTAGCTAGATAAGTTAATTACGAGTAATATAGTCTCTACAAGCTATAAGAATAAGAGTAATAAGTAGAGTAGGTTAGGTTAAATTTAGCTATCTAAAGGTAAGAAGTAGAGAAAAGGCTCTAAGAGGCTCTATATATAGAGGTACTAAGCGCTAAAACGCTAGGCTAGGTTACATAATAAGATTACGTAACCTAAGATTATATAACCTAAGATAAATCTCTAAACTAAACTATTATATTACTCTCTCTTATAGAGAGAGGTTATTTCTAAGCTCTAAAATATACCTTCTAGATCTCTCTTCTTCTAAAACTTCTACGTTATACTCTTAACTATCTCTTTTAGCTTATAGTAAGTATATTTATATTAGTTTTAAACTAGAAGCGCTTTTATAGCTACTATCTTCTCTCT
>NW_022987214.1:3718711-3721524 GCF_010094035.1 Trematosphaeria pertusa | reverse complement strand
ATACTATAAATAATTCTAGATCTTATAGACTAATTAGCTAGCTTCTCTATTTCTATATACTAAGAATAACTACTAGTATTTCTTTATTATAAATACTATAATTTATCTAGATAGTATTTATTATCTTACTAAAGAAAGCTATAGATTACTAGATACTATTCTTTTAAAGCTATAAAAAAACTCTAGTAACTACGCTATCTAATACGTTTATCTTAACTCTTATTTATTAATAGAGAGAATAGTAAGCTAGAATGTTATTAGCTAGTATAAAATTCTTAATATACTAAAATACTATAAGCTTAGCCTTACTAAAGATGTACTATACTCTCTATTTTAGTAGCTTAGTAAGTAAGTAAATAATTCTACTATAATTTCTTAAAAAGGCTTAATAGAAATTATAGAAACCTAGAAATAATTAAAGGCTCTTAATATAAGAGCTAGCTTTATAGTTTCTACTACTATACGTGCGCTCTAGAACACCTAGCTAGATAAGTTAATTACGAGTAATATAGTCTCTACAAGCTATAAGAATAAGAGTAATAAGTAGAGTAGGTTAGGTTAAATTTAGCTATCTAAAGGTAAGAAGTAGAGAAAAGGCTCTAAGAGGCTCTATATATAGAGGTACTAAGCGCTAAAACGCTAGGCTAGGTTACATAATAAGATTACGTAACCTAAGATTATATAACCTAAGATAAATCTCTAAACTAAACTATTATATTACTCTCTCTTATAGAGAGAGGTTATTTCTAAGCTCTAAAATATACCTTCTAGATCTCTCTTCTTCTAAAACTTCTACGTTATACTCTTAACTATCTCTTTTAGCTTATAGTAAGTATATTTATATTAGTTTTAAACTAGAAGCGCTTTTATAGCTACTATCTTCTCTCTAGAGAGAAAGAGACTTATTTTTGCGTTAGTAGAGTAGCTTTCTTACTAGCTCTCTTCTTAAATAATACTATAAGCTTAGTAGAGTTCTAAATTACTTAGTAGCGTCTTTACCTTACTCTTACGTCTTCTACTCTTATAGGTTTTAAATTCTCTACTATCTTCTCTAGAGTCTTCTCTTTTTTATACGCCTTAATTTAAGTATCTAATTATAATAGTAGCTCTAGCTTATCTAGGTATACTACGTAAAAGTCTTTTACTTTATAGAGAGCGTTAATAAAGCCTATAGTATTATACTAGGTAGAGTTAGAGTTATAAGTAACCTATACAGCGTAGTATTAAAGATAATTTTAATAAAAATAGCTATTTAGAATTTTATATATAGGCTATTCTAGATTACTATTAACTTTAATAGATAGCTACTTAGGCTCTACCTACTCTAGTAATAGCTCTAAGGCTTTTCTTAACTAATTAGTGTAAAAGATATTATATATACGTATATACGTAGATAGCTAGAGCTAAAAGAAGTAACTCTTTATAGTAATAACTAGGTAAGAGCTATATATCTATTAATCTAGCTTTATACTAGGCTAATTTATTAAAAAGTAATAAGGTTTAATATAGATAAGATTACCTATAGTAAAATTAGGTTTTTAGCGTTTTTTATTTACTTAGAGTATCTACCTAGCTTACGCTTTCGCGGTATTACCTTATATAATTTTAGTAGCTTTTTTTACAGCGTTATATTACTTCTTAGTAAAATTCTAAGCTTTCTAGCGTAAGAGATACTTACGTAGAGTAGAGGCTTTTATTATATGCTTTTTTTAATTCTAGTAGTATATTAGTTAGTATCTAAATTTAATTTTATACGCTATTAGTTCTATAGTTTTATATAGTAACGTAGCTTATATCTAATCTATATAGAGTAGAAGGTCTAACTAATTATTCTAGTAGTAGTTAATAAATAGACGTAGACACAAATTAAAATATTAATTAATAATCTCTATATTTCTATTAGTTTATAAGTAGTACGTAGTAGAAAGCTTCTATTTAATTTCTATAAGCTAATAGAGCTTATTTATAAAGGTAAAGGTAAACTATAAACTATAATCTAATATAATAAACCTAGAAGAACTATATATACACTAGATATATTAGTAATATAGCTCTACTATACGTTAAGCTATAATTTTCTTATAGTAGAGTAGAGAGAAGCTCTACTTACTTAGCTAATCTATAATAACGTACACGTAGTTAAATTCTTTCTTATTAAAGAGAAAGCTCTTAAAATCTATAGAGACGTTCTACTAAGCTCTCTTAGAGATAGGTAGAGGCTTTAGAAGATCTAGCGTCTTATCTTATAGAGTATAGCTCTAGTAGTAAGCCTTATATACTACTACGTACGTATTAATATCTTTTTATATACCTAGCTAGTAATATTAATCTTATAGTAACTAGGTAGTTTTTCTTTATTCTAGGTAGATAGTTACCTAAGTAGTATATATAGCGCGTATTAGGTATATTTATAGGTAGTTAATAGTAGAAACTATTAATTAATTCTAATAGGTTAGTAAGCTATCTTCTATTTTCTAGGTAGAGCTTAATATAGTAGCTTTATCTTAAGCTAGCTATAGAGAGTTATCTAATTAGTTAGCTATAATAACCTAATTAATTATAGTATATAGATTCTTAGTAGAGAGTACCTTTATAAACGTATTAGTAGTAGTAATTTCTATAGTACTACTAGCTAATCTCTAGGTAGCTAGAAATAATAACTTACTTAATAATTACGTAATAGCTAAGAGGCTAATTTACTTCTTACTTAGAAAAGCCCTTGTATAGGTAGCGTAATTCTTCTTCTTTTAGGTCTTAAGCTCTTCTTACTTTTATAATAATGCGTTCGCTACTATATTAGCTAAACCTAGTTA
>NW_022987214.1:3715407-3717449 GCF_010094035.1 Trematosphaeria pertusa | reverse complement strand
ATAATAAAGCTATAATAAAGGTAGTTCTCTAGATAATTCTACACTAACTATAGGTACTCTAGTAATATACTATAAAGAGAACTATTTATTAAGGTATTTTCTACTATAAGCTTAATATTATAATCTATACTCTCTCTATATAGTAGAGTATTAGAATTCTTTTTTAAGAAATAGGCTATAGTTACACTAGTATATTCTAGAGATAGAAGCTTTTTAGTAACTAGTTAGTAGAGTTTCTTCTCTAGATTAGTAACTAGAGTTTCTTTTCTATTAGTAATAAGCTAATTAACCTTATAGATACTAAGGTGCCTAATTATAGTGTCTTTTTAATATACGTTAATTATAAAGATAGCTACGCTAATTATATTAATGTTAAGCCTAGCCTTTAAGCATATTTTCTATAAAATAGATAGCTTTTTTAGCTTACAGAGTAACCTAGTAGGCGAGTTAAGATTCTTAAGCTACCTATCTATCTTACGTAGGTTTTCTTAAAGCTTCTAGCGTTGTAATTCTCTCTTCTCTTATTATATTACTCTTAGCTTTTCTACTACTAATATTAGGGCGTTATAGTAATTAGTATTAGCTTAGTAAGCTACTTAAGCTTTAGTAGTAGATTAAGGGGATTATATAGAGACAAACGCGTCGCGTTTATAATTAATTAATTAATTAGTGTCTAGCTATATTAGTACGCGCTACTTATAGTTAACCTAAATATTAACTTCTTTAAGTATCTTATAACTAATTATTATATTATAGTAGCTAGTATTATAACATATAAAGTAGGTGCGTATTTAGTAGCTTTCTAGTACTAAATTAGCTTTAAAGTATTTATCTACCTAGCTATTAAGTTATCTATTATATCTAGTAAGAGAAATAGGTTCTATACGCGCTAGCTTAACGTAGAGGTTTTTTCTAAGAGTCTAAAGGTGCCTTAGGTATACTAGAACGTAGCTGCCTACTCTAGTATTAATTAAACCTTTAAGCTTAATTATAAGACTATTTATAGATATTTAGTAGAGTAGAGTAAATATAAAACTACTAAATAGCTTTTTATATAGGTTTATTACTCTAGTAGGTAGCTCTAAGAAGAAGACTTCTTCTAGAGCTAGGCTTTTTCTAAATTATTAGATTTATATTCTAACGTGTTACTCTTAGGTGTTTACAACTCTATAGGCTCTATAGGCTTCTTCTCTAAATTAACGTTCTTAATAGCTTTCTGCGTAGTAGAGGCGCTTAGGTAATTATAGCTTATATAGCTAGATTACTAGTATTAGAAGTAGATAACTAGCTTTCTAATCGCTAGAGCTTTGTTAGAGGTTAGTAGAATACCTAGTAGAGTAGCAGGCGTGTAACGTAGCGTTAACGTAAGCGTGTTACGTTTTTTAACCTTTCTAGTTACGTAAGCTTCTTCTTAGATAAGCTCTCTAGTAAGGTTTTAAGTAAGATCTATATATTAATTATAATTATAGGTATACTAATATTAGTAGATATCTATCTACGTACGTAGGTTTACTAGAAGCTTCTTATAAAGCTTCTCTACCTATTAATCTATAGAAAGCTAGCGCTTCTATACTAGGTAGAAGAAATTAACCTAGAAGTACGCGAAGTTAGTAGTATTTTAGTAATATAGCTTCTAGAAATTATAGTAAGTATTTAGCCTCTTATATAGGTCTACGTAGCTTCTTTCTAGCTAATCTAGTATATATTTATAGAAGATCTACGTACTACTATTTCTTAGAGAATATAGAATAGTAGAGAGAGTTTAGTACGTATCTCTTTCTATTCGCGTACGTATATATACTATAATAGTTTTCTTAGTATTCTTAGCTATCTCTTCTAGGTACTAGTTGCGATTAGCTTAAAGCTTATCTTATAAGCCGTCTTTCTATTACTTAAAGGTAATAATCTTGCTATTTAATAGTAATAGAGAGTCTAGAAACTTAATAGAAAGCCTTATTTAGCTTTCTAAACGTTACTTAGTTACTAGTAGTATAGCAGGCGTATACGTAGTTAGATAAGAACCTAGAATTAAGTTATCTAGT
>NW_022987214.1:3709159-3714541 GCF_010094035.1 Trematosphaeria pertusa | reverse complement strand
AATACCTAGCTAGGTAAGTTAGCTATAGGTAGTACTATCTCTACAAGCTATAAGAATAGAGTGCTAGTAGAGTAGGTTAGATTAAATTTAGCTATCTAAAGATAAGAAGTAGAGAAAAGGCTCTAAGAGGCTCTATATATAGAGGTGCTAAGCGCTAAGGCGCTAGGTTAGGTTACGTAATAAGATTACGTAACCTAAGGTTATATAACCTAAGGTAAATCTCTAAACTAGACTATTATAAAATTCTCTAGAGTCTTCTCTAGAGTCTTCTCTTTTTTATATACCTTAATTTAAGTACCTAATTATAATAGCAGCTCTAGCTTCTCTAGGTATACTATATAAAAGTCTCTTACCTTATAGAAAGTGTTAATAAAGCCTATAGTATTATACTAGATAGAGTTAGAATTATAAGTAATCTATATAGCGTAGTATTAAAGGCAATTTTAATAAAGATAGCTATCTAGAATTTTATATATAGGCTATTCTAGGTTACTATTAACCTTAATAGGTAGCTACTTAGGCTCTACCTACTCTAGTAATAGCTCTAAGACTTTTCTTAACTAATTAGTATAGAAGACGTTATATATACATATATACGTTAGTAGCTAGAGCTAGAAGAAGTAACTCTTTATAGTAATAATTAGGTAAAAGCTATATATCTATTAATTAAGCTTTATACTAGGCTAATTTATTAAAAAGCTATAGAGTTTAATATAGACAAGATTATCTATAGTAAAATTAGGTTCTTAGCGTTTTTTATTTACTTAAAGCGCCTGTCTAGCTTACGCTTTTACGATATTACCTCGTGTAATTTTAGTAGCTTTTTTTTGTGACGGTCTAGTTTAGAATTTACCTTAGGTTATATGACCTCGGGTTACGTGATCTTACCACGTGACCTAGCCTAGCGCCTTGGCGCTCGGCACCTCTGTATATAGAGCCTCTCAGAGCAGCCTTCTACTCCTTACCTTTGGATAGCTAAATTTAACCTAACCTACCCTGCTAGCACCCCTTATCCTTACAGCTCGTAGAGACAGTGCTGCCTGCAGCTAACTTACCTAGCTAGGTGTTCTAGGGGCGCTTACAGTAGTAGAGACCGCGGACCTAGCCCTTACATTATCTAAAGGTTAATACCCCTTTAGCCGGAGACGGCGGCACAATATCTAGCTAAACTAAGTAGCCTTGTTAAGGAGCGTTTACTAACAGCTAATACTAAGGATTAGAGCTACGAGAGCCTGGTCGCTTACTCTAAGGATTTATTAACGTACTAATCGATCGCTCACCCCTTAGCGCTGCATAAGACTACTAGCGGATCTAGTTGGCGGTAGAAAGATACTAGCACCGAGCTAAAGAGAGCTATTAAGAGCTCTGTGTACGGGAGGACTTCTACAGAACTCCTACGTGCGGAAACCCCCCCCCTTTTTACAAATTACGAAAAATCGACAATTCTCTGCTCTGCCAGCAGAGCTAACTATCTCTCTGCCCCGCTAGCAGAACTAACAACCCGCTGCTCCGCTAGCAGCTAAATACCTCCCCCCTTCGCTTCTTTCTCGATTAAAAAGCCGAACAAATCCGAACACTATAGGAGAACCCTCGCGAAGCTAATCTAGAGGCAGGACCTCGGCCCTATAATACCCCTTCACCCTAACGGTCCTTAAATCCAGGGCAGCGAACCTGCCCGCAGGATATACTAATCGATATTTCTATCGCGAAAACCCCGTTCGGCAACACGACACGATAACTAACAAGAATTAGGACAACGACTTTGACTAGAAGCTCGCAAGGCTCTGCTAGAGCTCGGTAATACTAGAGCTATTGTTGGCCTTAGGTTCGTTTACACTCCCTGCCTCCGCCAAGGAGCTTTAAGAGCTCTTCCTAGAAACGCTAGCCAAAATTGTTAACAAAATAGTTAGCTAATTGTATATACGACGGGTACATAAACAACAAATCTATATGTATTGCTAGATCGCCGCTAACGCTCTTGCTAAGAGAGATAACGTATACGCGAAAAACCTGGCACAGGCCACTATCCTAGCTAAAAAGGACACTAAAATCTAGCAACTATAAGCGCGATTAACCCGCTTAAGGGACTAGCCTACTGTGCTAGTTTAACGCGCGACGCGTTTCCCCACGACACTAATTATACGCGATTTAAGCGCGTTACTGCTAGAGGATTTAATTCTAGGTCCTCGCCCCTCTACATACTAGCTAGCTACACCCCTAGCGTCGCAAGCGCGGGAGAGCTAACTAACGCGCTCTGCTAAGTTTCTAGATTTACTCTTGTTATTAGATAGCAAGAGTGTTACCTTTAAGTAGTAGAGAGACGGCTTGCACGATAAACTTTAAGCTAACTAGGATTAGTATACTAGAGATACGCTAGAGGATACTAAGAAAACTATTGTTGCCTATATCCGCACGCGAACCAAAGGAGACGCGCACTAGACCCTATTAGCGATACTGCGTACTATTAAGAACAGTAGCGCAGCGGTTTCCCGTAATTATATCCTTGATTGGCTAGAGAGGAGCTATAGAGACCTACACAAGGGGCTAAATACTCGCCGCGATTTCTAAAAGCTTTATTGCTAAAGCGCCACCAACTTTGCCTACTTCTAGAATAATTTCTTCCGCCTTGCACAGGAGCGCCAGCTCCTAGTAGATTAATAGGTAGAGGAATTTTATAAGAAGCTGCTAGAGACCATGCGCACGCAGTTAGGTATATACTAACGTTAATGCGTTGATAACTACGATTACTATATAGACCTCGCTTAAGACCTTGCTTAAGAGCTTGCCCTAGGAGAAGCACGCGTTGCTGCTAGAAAAGCCGAAAAGCGTAACGCGATCGCGTTAATACCGCGACGCGCGCCCCTAGCTCTCCTAGGTTTTCTAGCACCTAATAAAGCCCTAGCGATCTAGAAGCTGGTTACCTGTTTTTAATGCTACTAACCTGGTTACCTAAGCCGCGATTGCCCTAGGGCTCCTGCCGCGCAGAAAGCTATTAAGGACGTTAATCTAGAGAAGGAGCCTGCAGAGCCCGCAGAGCTGTAAGCTCCTAAGGATAACACGTTGGGATATAAATTAGATAATTTAGAAAAAGCCTAGCTCTAGGAGAAGTCTCCTCCCTAGAGCTACCTACTAGAGCAATTAACCTGCGCGAAAAGCTGTTTAGTAGTCCTACGTTTACCCTGCCCTGCCAAATCTCCACGAACGGCCTTGCAATTAAGCTTAGAGGTTTAATTAATACGGGAGCGGGCAGCTACGTCTTGGTACACTTAAAGCACCTTTAAACCCTTAGAAAAAACCTTTACGTCAAGCTATCGCGCATAGAACTAATCCCCCTTGCTAGGTACGATGGGCGACCTAATAGCTAAGTAGATAAGTATTTTGAAGCCAATCTAGTGCTAGAAAGCTACTAAATCCGCACTTACTTCGTGTGTTGCAACACTAGCCGCCATGATGCAATAATTAGTCGCAAGTTACTTAAAGAAGTTAACGTTTAGGTTAACTGCAAGCAGCGCGCACTAATGTAGCTAGACACTAATCGATTAATTAATTGCAAACGCGACGCGTTTGTCCCCACACGATCCTCTTAATCTACCGCTAAAGCTTAAGCAGCTTACTAAGCTAATACCGATCGCCGCGACGCCCTAATATTAGCGGTGGAAAAGCCAAGGGTAATACAACGAGGGAAGGGAGGATCGTAACGCTAGAAGCTTTGAGAAAACCTGCGTAAGATAAACAGGCAGCTTAAGAATCTTAACCCGCCTGCTAGGTTGCTCCGCAAGCCAAAAAAGCTACCTGTTTCGCAGGAAACATGCTTAAAGGCTAGGCTCGACGTTAACACGATTAGCGCAGCTGCCTTTATAATTAACGCGCGTTAAAAAGATACTACAATTAGGCACCTTAGTGTCTACAAGGTTGATTAGCTTATTGCTAATAGGAAGGAAACCTCTGCCGCTAATCTAGAGGAGGAACTCCGCTAACTAGTTGCTAAAAAGCTTCTATCCCTAGGATACGCCGGCGCAACCGTGGCCCATTTCTCGAAAAAGGATTCTAATACCCTGCCGCTACATAGAGAAGGCGTGGATCACGACATTAAGCTTACGGTAGAAAATACCCTAACGAACAGTCCCCTTTACAGCATGTCGCTAGAGCACCTGTAGTTAGTGCGGGATTACCTAGAGGACTACCTTCGTCGCGGCTTTATCGTCTATAGCGATGCGTTATACGCGTTACTAGTCCTGTTTGCTAAAAAGCTAGGTAGAGGATAGAGGTTCTGCGTTAACTACTAAAAGCTTAACGCTATTACGAAAAAAGACGCCTATTCTATCCCCCTTATTTAGGAAACGCTCACACGCCTGTCGCGCGCTAAGGTCTTTACTAAGTTAGACGTAAGGTAAGCTTTCCACTAGATCTAGCTTAATAAGTTAGTAGAGGACCTAACGTCTTTCCGCACGCGGTACGGCAACTATAAGTATTAAGTTCTGCCCTTCAGCCTCTGCAACAGCCCTGCTACCTTTTAGCAATATATTAACAAGGTGTTGCATAGCTTGCTAGACGATTTCTGTACAGCATATATCGACAATATTCTTATTTACTTAGAGGATCCGCTTAAGCACGAAGCCCATGTTGCCCAGGTGCTTAATTAATTGCATAAAGCCGGGTTGCAAGTAGATATTAAGAAATCTAAATTTGCCGTTAAAAGCACTAAGTTTCTAGGATTAATCGTAAGCACTAATAGAATCTAAAAGGACCCTAAGAAGGTTGCTGCCGTCTAGAATTGGCCCGTACCTACAACCCTTAAGAGCCTTTAATCGTTCCTAGGTTTCTGCAATTTCTACTAAGCCTTCTTAAAGGATTACGGCCAGATCGTCCGCCCCCTTACCAAGCTACTAAAACAGGGAGCATGGCATGCCTTTGGAGAAATTGAGCTCGCGGCATTTTAGCAGGTTAAGAATCTTATGCTATCTAACACCGTACTAGCTTATTACTCCCCCTATCGCCGCACAAGGGTAGAAACGGACGCCTTAGATAGCGTAGTTGCTAGAGTCCTTTTACAGCTTTAAGAAGACGGCATCTAGAGACTAGTAGCTTTCTTTAGCAAGACGATAAACACTGCCTAGATAAACTATAGTATTTACAACAAAGAAATGCTAGCGGTTATCCTCAGCGTACAGAAGTGGAGAAGCTAGTTAATTAGCTTGCAAGATCTAGAGCCTTTTACGGTATTAACTAACTACTAAGCTTTAGAGTACTTTGCCACCAAGCAGGAACTCACCGCCAGGCAGGTCCACTAGGCGAACGATATTGCCGACTATAACCTCAAGCTCACCTATTAACTAGGTTTAGCTAATATAGCAGCTAACGCGTTATCACGAAAGCAAGAAG
>NW_022987214.1:3704836-3706824 GCF_010094035.1 Trematosphaeria pertusa | reverse complement strand
CCCCCCCCCTGTTTTAAAAACCGACAATTCTCTGCTCCGCCAGCAGAGCCGACAACTAGCTGCCCTGCTAGCAGCTGATACCTCTCTGCTCTGTTAGCAGAGCCAACAACTAGCTGCCCTGCCAGCAGCTAATACCCCCCTGTTTCGAAAAACCGACAATTCTCTACCCCGCCAGTAGAGCCGACAATTCTCTGCACCGCTAGCAGAGCCGACAACTAGCTGCCCTGCTAGCAGCCGATACCTCTCTGCTCCGCCAGCAGAGCCAACAACTAGCTGCCCTGCTAGCAGCCGATACCTCTCTGCTCTGTCAGCAGAGCCGACAACTAGCTGCCCTGCTAGCAGCTAATACCCCCCCCTGCTTCGAAAATCGACAATTCTCTACTCCGCCAGCAGAGCCGACAACTAGCTGCCCTGCTAGCAGCTAATACCCCCCCCCTCTCGAACGAAAAAGCATACCCGGATAAGCCAGGGCTCCTATCACGGTTGAATGCTTGGATTAAGGCATATAAGAGGGAGGAGATACTGCAGAAGACGGCGGAGGATTTAAAGCCTATACAGGTAGAAGACTAGAGAGCCTTAGGGCTCGGGGACGAGCCCTCCCTGTGAGGGGGGGTGATGTAACGGTCCGACTCGGCTCCGACTTAGTGCTTCGGCCCGACTCAGCTCCGCCCAAGTCACATAACCCTGCCTAGCGCCTTGGCATAGGCACCCTGTGTATATAGAGAGCTCTTGGAGCATTCTTCTGCTCCTTACCTTTGGATAGCTGAATTTAACCTAACCTACCCTGCTAGCACCCTATTCTTATAGCTTGTGGAGACAGTACTGCCTGCAGCTAACTTACTTAGCTAGGTGTTCCGGGACGCTTATAGTAGTAGAGACCGCGAACCTAGCCCTTACACTAGTAGTAGTTAATAAATAGACGTAGATACTAATTAAGATATTAATTAACAATCTCTATATTTCTATTAGTTTGCGAGTAGTACGTAGTAGAGAGCTTCTATTTAATTTCTATAAGCTAATAGAGCTTATTTATAAAGGTAGAGGTAAACTATAGACTATAATCTAATATAATAGACTTAGAAGAACTATATATACGCTAGATATATTAGTAATATAGCTCTACTATACGTTAAGCTATAATTTTCTTATAGTAGAGTAGAGAGAAGCTCTACTTACTTAGCTAATTTATAATAACGTATACGTAGTTAAATTCTTTCTTATTAGAGAGAAAGCTCTTAAAATCTATAGAGACGTTCTGCTAAGCTCTCTTAGAGATAGGTAGAGGCTTTAGAAGACCTAGTGTCTTATTCTATAGAGTATAGCTCTAGTTATAAGAGCTAGGTTCGCAGTCTCTACTACTATAAGCGCCTCTAGAACACCTAGCTATGTAAGTTAGCTGTAGGTAGCACTATCTCTATAAGCTATAAGAATAAGAGGTGCTAGTAGAGTAGATTAGGTTAAATTTAGCTATCTAAAGATAAGAAGTAGAGAAAAGGCTCTAAGAAACTCTATATATAGAGGTACTAAGCGCTAAAGCGCTAGGCTAGGTTATGTAATAAGATTACGTAACCTAAGGTTATATAACCTAAGGTAAATCTCTAAACTAGATTATTATATTACTCTCTTTTATAGAGAGAGCTTATTTCTAAGCTCTAAAATACGTCTTCTAGGTCTCTTTTCTTCTAAAACTTCTACGTTATACTCTTAACTATCTCTTTTAGCTTATAGTAAGTATATTTATATTAGTTTTAAACTAGAAGCGCTTTTATAGCTACTACCTTCTCTCTAGAAAGAAAGAGGCTTATTTCTACGTTAGTAGAGCGGCTTTCTTATTAGCTCTCTTCTTAAATAATACTATAAGCTTAGTAGAGTTCTAAATTACTTAGTAGCGCCTTTACGTTACTCTAGCGTCTTCTACTCTTACAGATTTTAAATTCTCTACTATCTTCTCTAGAGTCTTGTCTTTTTTATACGTCTTAATCTAAGTA
>NW_022987214.1:3694472-3701741 GCF_010094035.1 Trematosphaeria pertusa | reverse complement strand
AGCGCTAAGGCGCTAGGCTAGGTCACGTGGTAAGATCACGTGACCCGAGGTTATGTGACCTAAGGTAAATCCTAAACTAGACCGTTACATCACCCCCCCTTACAGGGAGAGCTCGTCCCCGAGCTCTAAAATACGCCTCCTAGGTCCCCCTCCTTCTAAAACTCCCGCGTTATGCTCTTAACCGTCTCTTTCGGCTCGTAGTAAGTGTATTCGTGTTAGTTTTAAACTAGAAGCGCTTTTACAGCTACTACCTTCCCCCTAGTCGCTCTATCCTCTGCAGAGCCTTTACCTGTTAGGGAGAAAGAGGCTTGTTTTCGCGTCCGCGGGGCGGCTTTGTCGCCTAGCGGCGCCTTCGCGTTACCGTTGCGTCTTCTACCCTTGCGGGTTTCGAATTCTCCGCTGTCTCCTCTAGGGTCTCCTCTTTTTCGTACGCCTTAATCTAAGCATTCAATCGTGATGGCGGCCCTGGCTTATCCAGGTATGCTGCGTGAAAGTCTCTTACCTTATAGGGAGCGTTGATAAAGCCTGCGGCATTGTACTAGGTAGGGTTAGAATTATAAGTAACCCATGCAGCGCGGTATTAAAGGCGATTTCGATAAAGACGGCTATCCAGGATTTTATGTACGGGCTATTCTAGATTGCCATCCACTTTAATAGGTGGCTGCTTAGGCTCTACCTGCCCTAGTAACGGCTCTAAGGCTTTTCTTAGCTAATTAGCGTGGAAGACGTTATGCATACGCATATATGCAGGTAGCCAGAGCTAGAAGGAGTAACCCTTTATAGTAACAATTAGGTAAGGGCCGTACATCTATTGATCCAGCTTTGCACTAGGCTAATCTGTTAAAAAGCTACGAGGTTTAACATAGACGAGGTCGCCTACCGCGAAATTAGGTTCTTGGCGCTTTTTGTTTGCTTGGAGCGCCTACCTAGCTTACGCTTTCGCGATATTGCTTCGTACGATTTTGGTAGCTTTTTCCACGGCGTCGTATTACTTCTTAGCGAAATCCTAAGCTTTCTAGCGCGAGAGACGCTTACGTAGAGTAGAGGCTTTTATTATACGCTCCTTCTAATCCTAGTAGTGTATTAGCTAGTGTCCGAATTTAATTTCGTACGCCGTTAGTTCTGTAGTTTTATGCGGCAACGTAGCTTGTGCCTAATTTATGCAGGGTAGAAGGTCTAACTAATTATCCTAGTAGTAGTTAACGAATAGACGCAGACGCTAGTCGAGGTATTAATTAACGATCTCCGTATTTCTATCGGTTTGCGGGTAGTACGCGGTGGAGAGCTTCTGCTTAATTCCTGTAAGCTAATAGAGCTTATCTATAAAGGCAGAGGTAAACTGTAGGCCGCGATCTAATACAATAGACCTAGAAGAACTATATATACGCTAGATATATTAGTAATACAGCTCCGCTGTGCGTCGAGCCGTAATTTCCTTGTAGTAGGGTAGAGAGAAGCTCCGCTTACTTAGCTAATCCACAACGACGTACACGCAGTTAAATTCTTTCTTATCTAGGGGGAAGCTCTTAAAATCCATGAAGACGTCCTGCCAAGCCCTCTTAGGGATAGGCAGAGGCTTTAGGAGACCTAGCGTCTTATCCCGCGGAGCATGGCTCTAGCGGCAAGCCTTACATGCCGCCACGTACGTATTAACGTCTTCTCGCATGCCTAGCTAGTAATATTAATCTCGCAGCAACTAGGTGGTTTTTCTTCGTCCTAGGTAGGCAGTTACCTAAGTAGCATGCACGGCACGTATTAAATGCGTTCGTAGGTAGTTAACGGCAGGAACTATTAATTAATCCTAATAGGTTAACAAGCCGTCTTCTATTTTCTAGGCGGAGCCTAATATAGTAGCTTTTTCTCGAGCTAGCTGCAGAGAGTTGTCTAATTAGTTAGCTGCGATAACCCGATTAATTACAGTATATAGATCTTTAGTAGAGGGTGCCTCTATAAACGTATTAGCGGCGGCGATTTCCGCCGCATTGCTAGCTAATCCCTAGGCAGCTAAGACTAATAGCTTACCCGATAATCGCTTAACGGCTAAGAGGCTAATTTGCTTCTTGCTTAGAAAAGCCCTCGTACGGGCGGCACGATCCTTCTCCTTTTAGGTCTTAAGCTCTTCTTGCTTTCGTAATAACGCGTCAGCTGCTATATTAGCTAAACCTAGTTAATAGGTAAGCTTAAGGTTATAGTCGGCAATATCGTTTGCCTAGCGGACCTGCCTAGCGGTGAGTTCCCGCTTAGTGGCAAAGTACTCTAAAGCTTGGTGGTTGGTTAATACCGTAAAAGGCTCTAGATCTTGCAAGCTAATTAACTAGCTTCTCTACTCCTGTACGCTAAGGATAACCGCTAGCATTTCTTTGTCGTAAATACTGTAGTTTATCTAGGCGGTGTTTATCGTCTTGCTAAAGAAAGCTACTAGTCTCTAGATGCCGTCTTCTTGAAGCTGTAAAAGGACTCTAGCAACTACGCTATCTAAGGCGTCCGTTTCTACCCTTGTGCGGCGATAGGGGGAGTAATAAGCTAGTATAGTGTTAGACAGCATAAGATTCTTAACCTGCTAAAATGCCGCGAGCTCGATTTCTCTAAAGGCATGCCATGCTCCCTGTTTTAGTAGCTTGGTAAGGGGGCGGACAATCTAGCCGTAATCCTTCAAGAAGGCTTAGTAGAAATTGCAGAAACCTAGGAACGATTAAAGGCTCTTAAGGGTTGTAGGTACGGGCCAATCCTAAACAGCAGCAACCTTCTCAGGGTTCTTCCGGATTCTATTAGTGCTCACGATCAATCCTAGAAACTTAGTGCTTTTAACGGTAAATTTAGATTTCTTGATATCTACTTGCAACCTAGCTTTATGTAATTAATCGAGTACCTAGGCAATATAGGCTTCGTGCTCGAGCGGATCCTCTAAGTAAATAAGAATATTGTTAATATATGCTGTACAGAAATCGTCTAGCAAGCCATACAACACCTTGTTAATATATCGCTAAAAGGTAGCAGGGCTGTTGCAGAGGCCGAAGGGCAGAACTTAATACTTATAGTTGCTGTACCGCGTGCGGAAAGACGTTAGGTCCTCTACTAACTTATTAAGCTAGATCTAGTAGAAAGCTTGCCTTACGTCTAACTTAGTAAAGACCTTAGCGCGCGACAGGCGTATAAGCGTTTCCTAGATAAGGGGGATAGGATAGGCGTCTTTTTTCGTAATGGCGTTAAGCTTTTAGTAGTTAACGCAGAACCTCTATCCCCTACCTAGCTTTTTAGCAAACAGGACTAGTAACGCGTATAACGCATCGCTATAGACGATAAAGCCGCGACAAAGGTGGTTCTCTAGATAATCCCGCACTAACTGCAGGTGCTCTAGCGACATGCTGTAAAGAGGACTATTCGTTAGAGTATTTTCCGCCGTAAGCTTAATGTCGTGATCTACGCCTTCTCTATGTAGCGGCAGGGTATTAGAATCCTTTTTTAAGAAATGGGCCACGGTTGCGCCGGCGTATTCTAGGGATAGGAGCTTTTTAGCAACTAGTTAGCGGAGTTCCTCCTCTAGATCGGCGGCAGGGGTTTTCTTCCTATTAGCAATAAGCTAATTAACCTCGTAGACACTGAGGTGCCTAATTGTAGTGTCTTTTTAACGCGCGTTAATTATAAAGGCAGCTACGCCGATCGTGTTAACGTTAAGCCTAGCCTTTAAGCATGTTTCCCGCGAAACAGGTAGCTTTTTTAGCTTGCAGAGCAACCTAGCAGGCGGGTTAAGATTCTTAAGCTGCCTGTCTATCTTACGCAGGTTTTCTTAAAGCTTCTAGCGTTGCGATCCTCCCTTCCCTTGTTGTATTACCCTTAGCTTTTCTACTGCTAATATCAGGGCGTCGCGGCGATTGGTATTGGCTTAGTAAGCTGCTTAAGCTTCGGCGGTAGATTGAGGGGATCGTGTAGGGACGAACGCGTCGCGTTTGCAATTAATTAATCGATTAGTGTCTAGCCATATTAGTGCGCGCTGCTTGCAGTTAACCTAAACGTCAACTTCTTTAAGCAACTTGCAACTAATTATCGCATCATGGCGGCTAGTATTGCAACACACAAAGTAAGTGCGGATTTAGTAGCTTTCTAGCACTAGATCGGCTTCGAAATACTTATTTACTTGGCTATTAGGTCGCCTATCGTACCCGGCAAGGGGGATTAGTTCTATGCGCGATAGCTTGACGTGAAGGTTTTTCCTAAGGGTTTAAAGGTGCTTTAAGTACACTAAGACGTAGCTGCCCGCTCCCGTATTAATTAAACCTCTAAGCTTAATTGCAAGGCCGTTCGTGGAGATTTAGCAGGGCAGAGTGAACGTAGGACTACTAAACAGCTTTTCGCGCAGGTTGATTGCTCTAGTGGGTAGCTCTAGGGAGGAGACTTCTCCTAGAGCTAGGCTTTTTCTAAATTATCTAATTTATATCCTGACGTGTTATCCTCAGGAGCTTACGGCTCTGCGGGCTCTGCAGGCTCCTCCTCTAGATTAACGTCCTTGATAGCTTTCTGCGCGGCAGGAGCCCTAGGGTAATTGCGGCTTAGGTAACCAGGTTAGTAGCATCGAAAACAGGTAACTAGCTTCTAGATTGCTAGGGCTTTATTGGGTACTAGAAAACCTAGGAGAGCCGGGGGCGCGCGTCGCGGTATTAACGCAATCGCGTTACGCTTTTCGGCTTTCCTAGCGGCAACGCGTGCTTCTCCTAGGGCAAGCTCTTAAGCAAGGTCTTAAGCGAGGTCTATATAGTAATCGTAGTTATTAACGCATTAACGTTAGTATATACCTAACTGCGTGCGCATGGTCTCTAGCAGCTTCTTATAAAATTCCTCTACCTATTAATCTACCAGGAGCTGGCGCTCCTGTGCAAGGCGGAAGAAATTATTCTAGAAGCGGGCAAAGTTAGTGGCGCTTTAGCAATAAAGCTTTTAGAAATCGCGGCGAGCATTTAGCCTCTTGTGTAGGTCTCTATAGCTCCTCTCTAGCCGATTAAGAATATAATCACGGGAAACCGCTGCGCTACTGTTCTTAATAGTACGCAGTATCGCTAACAGGGTCTAGTACGCGTCTCCTTTAGTTCGCGTGCGGATATAGGCAACGATAGTTTTCTTAGTATCCTCTAGCGTATCTCTAGTATACTAATCCTAGTTAGCTTAAAGTTTGTCGTGCAAGCCGTCTCTCTACTACTTAAAGGTAACACTCTTACTATCTAATAACAAGGGTGAATCTAGGAACTTAGCGGAGCGCGTTGGTCGGCTCTCCCGCGCTTACGACGCTAGGGGTGTAGCTGGCTAGTATACAGAGGGGCGAGGACCTAGAATTAAATCCTCTAGCGGCAACGCGCTTAAATTGCGTATAATTAGTGTTGTAGGGAAACGCGTCGCGCGTTAAACTGGCATAGCAGGCTAGTCCCTTAAGCGGGTTAATCGCGCTCGCAGTTGCTAGATTTTAGCGTCCTTTTTAGCCAGGATAGTAGCCTGTGCCAGGTTTTTCGCGTATACGTTATCTCCCTTAGCAAGAGCGTTAGCGGCGATCTAGCGATACATGTAGATTTGTTGTTTATGTACCTGTTGTATATACAATTAGCTAACTATTTCGTTAACAATTTTAGCTGGCGTTTCTAGGAAGAGCTCTTAAAGCTCCTTGGCGGAGGCAGGGAGTGTAAACGAACCCAAGGCCGACAATAGCTCTAGTATTACTAAGCTCTGGCGGAGCCTTGCGAGCTTCTAGTCGAAGTCGTTGTCCTGATTCTCGTTAGTTATTGTGTCGTATTGCTGAACGGGGTTTTCGCGATAGAAATATTAATTAGTATATCCTGCGGGCAGGTTCGCTGCCCTAGATTTAAGGACCGTTGGGGTGAAGGGGTATTGTAGGGCTGAGGTCCTGCCTCTAGATTAGCTTCGCGAGGGTTCTCCCATGGTGTTTAGATTTGTTCGGCTTTTCGATTAAGAAAGAAGCGAAGGGGGGAGGTATTTAGCTGCTGGCGGAGCAGCGGGTTGTTGGTTCTGCTAGTAGGGCAGAGAGATAGTTAGCTCTGCTGGCGGAGTAGAGGATTGTCGATTTTTCGTAATTCGTAAAAAGGGGGGGGGTTTCCGCACGTAGGAGTTCTGTAGAAGTTCTCCCGTACACAGAGCTCTTAATAGCTCTCTTTAGCTTAGTGCTAGTATCTTTCTACCGCTAACTAGATCCGCTAGTAGTCTTATGCAGCGCTAAGGGGTGAGCGATCGATTAGTACGTTAATAGATCCTTAGGGTAAGCGACTAGGCTCTCGTAGCTCTAATCCTTAGTATTAGCTGTTAGTAAACGCTTCTTAACGAGGCTACTTAGTTTAGCTAGATATTGTGCCGCCGTCTCCGGCCGAAGGGGTATTAACCTTTAGATAATGTGAGGGCTAGGTCCGCGGTCTCCACTACTGTGAGCGCCCCTAGAACACCTAGCTAGGTAAGTTGGCTGCAGGCAGCACTGTCTCCACGAGCTGTAAGGATAAGGGGTGCTAGCAGGGTAGGTTAGGTTAAATTTAGCTATCTAAAGGTGAGGAGTAGAAGGCTGCTCTGAGAGGCTCTATATACAGAGGTGCTGAGCGCTAAGGCGCTAGGCTAGGTCACGTGGTAAGATCACGTGACCCGAGGTTATGTAACCTAAGGTAAATCCTAAACTAGACCGTCACAGTAACTAGTTAGTAGAGTTTCTTCTCTAGATTAGTAACTAGAGTTTCCTTTCTATTAGTAATAAGCTAATTAACCTTATAGACACTAAGGTGCCTAATTATAGTATCTTTTTAACGCGTGTTAATTATAAAGGTAGCTACGCTAATTATATTAACGTTAAGTCTAATCTTTAAGTATATTTTCTATAAAATAGGTAGCTTTTTTAGCTTATAGAGCAACCTAGTAGGTAGATTAAGATTCTTAAGCTACCTATCTATCTTACGCAGGTTTTCTTAAAGCTTCTAGTGTTATAATTCTCTCTTCTCTTATTATATTACTCTTAGCTTTTCTACTACTAATATTAGAGCATTATAGCGATTAGTATTAGCTTAGTAAGCTACTTAAGCTTTAGTAGTAGATTAAGAGAATTATGTAGAAATAAACGCGTTACGTTTATAATTAATTAATTAATTAATATCTAGCTATATTAGTACGCGCTACTTATAGTTAACCTAAACGTTAGCTTCTTTAAGTAGCTTATAACTAATTATTATATTATAGTAGCTAGTATTATAATATATAAAGTAGGTACGTATTTAGTAGCTTTCTAGCACTAAA
>NW_022987214.1:3690691-3694462 GCF_010094035.1 Trematosphaeria pertusa | reverse complement strand
TATTTAGTAGAGTAGAGTAAACGTAGAACTACTAAATAGCTTTTCGCGTAGGTTTATTACTCTAGTAGGTAGCTCTAGAGAGAAGACTTCTTCTAGAGCTAGGCTTTTTCTAAATTATTAGATTTACATTCTAACGTATTACTCTTAGGTGTTTATAGCTCTATAGGCTCTATAGACTTCTTCTCTAGATTAATATTCTTAATAGCTTTCTACGTAGTAGAGGCGCTTAGGTAATTATAGCTTATATAGCTAGGTTGCTAGTATTAGAAGTAGGTAACTAGCTTTCTAATTACTAGAGCTTTATTAGAGGTTAGTAGAATACCTAGTAGAGTAGTAGGCGCGCAACGCGGCGTTAACGTAAGCGCGTTGCGTTTTTTAACCTTTCTAGTTACGCAAGCTTCTTCTTAGGTAAGCTTTCTAGCAAGATCTTAAGTAAGGTCTATATATTAATTATAATTATAGGTATACTAACGTTAGTAGACACCTATCTATATATATAGGTTTACTAGAAGCTTCTTATAAAGCTTCTCTACCTATTAATCTATAGAGAGCTAGCGCTTCTATACTAGGTAGAAGAAATTAACCTAGAAGTACGCGAAGTTAGTAGTATTTTAGTAATATAGCTTCTAGAAATTATAATAGACGTTTAGCCTCTTATATAAGTTTACGTAGCTTCTCTCTAGCTAATCTAGTATATATTTACAAGAGATCTACGTACTACTATTTCTTAGAGAACGTAGAATAGTAGAGAGAGTTTAGTACGCGTCTTTCTCTATTCGCGTACGTATATATACTATAATAGTTTTCTTAGTATTTTTAGCTATCTCTTCTAGGTACTAGTTACGATTAGCTTAAAGCTTATCTTATAAGCTATCTCTCTATTACTTAAAGGTAATAACCTTACTATCTAATAGTAATAGAGAGTCTAGAAACTTAGTAGAAAGCCTTATTTAGCTTTCTAAACGTTACTTAGTTGCTAGTAGTATAGCAGGCGTATACGCGGTTAGATAAGAACCTAGAATTAAGTTATCTAGTAATAACGCGCTAGTTTTATATATACGTAGTATCTAATTTATAAAGCGCGTTGTACGTTAAGTTAATAGAGCGAGTAGCTTTTAGCTTCTAGAGTAGAATCGCGGTTACGCTTATAGCTCTTAAATCTTTACTAAAGTAATAGCTTTTTCTTACTATAAATTCTAATACTCTCTATATATAGTATCTTCTTTAGTAAATACGTTAGTAGTAATCTAGTAATATATATAGGTCTATTATTTAAGTACCTAGCGTATAAGTAATTAGCTAACTAATTTATTAATAATTTTACTTAGCTTTTCTAGAAAAAGCTCTTAGAGCTTCTTTCTAGAGGTAGAGAGTATATAAGAGCTATCTACTAATAATAACTCTAGTATTACTAAGCTCTAGCGTAGCCGTACTAGCTTTTATTTAAAGTTAATATTCTAATTCTTATTAGTTATTATATTATATTGTTAAACAGGTAATTCGCGATAATAATATTAGTTTAAGTAGCTAGCTAGCAGGTTCTCTATCTAGAATTTAAGAATTATAGAGGTAAAAGAGTACTATATAACTAGAGTCTTACTTCTAGAGTTACTTCGCAAGAGTTTACCTATAGTATTTAAGTAGTTTAACTTAAGTATAGCTTCTTATTTAAGAAGTAGAGGTATATACTACTAGCGTAGTAGCTAATTATTAATTTTTAAAATAGAGAGAGTTTCTGCACGTAGAAGTTCTATAGAAGTTCTTCTATACGTAGAGCTCTCGTAGCTCTCTTTAGCTTACTACTAGTAGTATCTTTTCTACTACTAACTAGATCTACTAGTAGGTCTTATATAGCGCTAAGGGGTAAGTAATTAATTAGTAACGTTAATAGATTCTTAGAGTAAGTAACTAGGCTCTTATAGCTCTAATTCTTAGTATAGCTATTAGTAAACGCTTCTTATAAGGCTACTTAGTTTAGTCTAATATTATACTACTATCTCTAGCTAAAGAAGTATTAACCTTTAGATAATATAAGAGCTAGGTTTATAGTCTTTACTACTATAAGCGTCTCTAAACACCTAGCTAGGTAAGTTAGCTATAGATAGCGCTGTCTCTACAAGCTATAAGAATAAGAGGTGCTAGCAGAGTAGGTTAAGTTAAATTTAGCTATCTAAAGGTAAGAAGTTAAGAAAAGGCTCTAAGAGACTCTATATACAGAGGTGCTAAGCGCTAAGGCGCTAGGTTAGGTTACGTAATAAGATTACGTAACTCGAGGTTATATAACTTAAGGTAAATCTCTAAACTAGACTATTATAAGCTATATAAAGGCGACTACCTAGACTATAACTATATCTACTAAGCTTACTCTCTAGTAGTCTATAGAGAGAAAGGTAAAGTAGTAGTTAAGATAGCTATTAGCACCTAGAGACTAGATAAAGAAGAAATTTAAGTAGCTACGTACATAAATCCGCGCTCTAAGAAGAACGCTAGCTAAATAGTAATACCTAAACTAATTAAATAAACCTATAGTAAAGAACACCGCGCTAAACTATAGAATTAGTGCGCTATAGAATGCTAGTACTATTAAGAATAGTACTAAACTATAGAATAGATAGTCTAGTATTCTAATTACTACACGCTTAACTATAGATAGTGTTTTCTAGAGTAGAAGTACTCGTACTATAGAAAGAAGGCTAAGAATAAATATATAAAACTCTACTAGACTATATACTTACTAGAAAGATACCTAGTATATATAGTAGAAAAGAAATAGAGGTTAATACTAGCTACTCTATTAAAGTTAAAAAACTAGTAGATCTCTAAGGTAGAGGTCTAGCCTAGAAAGGCTTTATTTAGACTATAGACAAGATTATTACTCTAAAACCTAGAACGCTACGCGTAAAGGCTATACTAGAAAGTAAGAAGTTTATAGCCTATATAGATAGTAGAGTAGTAAAAACGTATATTTCTACTAGCTTAGTAAGACTATAGAATATACTATTTTAAGAGAAATAATAACTTTACTAAGTATAACTTATAGATAACTAGCTATCTACTTTTAGCTAAGAATAGATTTACTTAGAGACTAAGGTATAGATACTAGACGTCTAGAGAATATAAGAATAATAGTTCTATAATATTATAGAACTAGAAAATATAGACGTACTTCTAGAGCTAGACTAGTTATAAAGATATAACTCTAATATTAGTTAGATTAGGCTAAAACTCTAGAAAAGGCCTAGAGTAGTATAGAAGGCTAGAGTAAGACACTACCTAAGAGCTTACTAAAAGCTAGAGGTAAAGATTAGAAGAATATCTTCTATAAGTTTAATAAAATAGGCGAAGAAATAACCTTAAGACGTTAGCGTTATATAAATACGAAAGCTATAATCTAATATAAAGTAACTACCTTAGAAGGTTAAGAAAAACTATAAGAAGTTCGCGTTATTATTTAATAGATAGAACGATAGCGTTCTACCTAAACATAAACTATAAGACTATAAGATATCTATAGAAGATAAAGCTATACTAAAGCTAGAATCTATATACCTACTTAGCTATAAGTAAAGAGAGAAACTCTAAAGATATCTAAAGAGACTTCTATAAAAGAGGTATATTTAAGAAAGCTAAAGTCTAATAGCCTTACTAGTACTATTTGTACTAAAGAAGAATAGATAGTTAAGACTATATATTAACTATAGATAGCTTAACTAGGTAACTTAAAAAAATTAATATCTACTACCTATAATCTTAGAACTAATAGACTAGCTT
>NW_022987214.1:3681238-3687746 GCF_010094035.1 Trematosphaeria pertusa | reverse complement strand
TTACTTAGTTACTAGTAGTATAGTAGGCGTATACGTAGTTAGATAAGAACCTAGAATTAAGTTATCTAGTAATAACGCGCTAGTTTCGCGTATACGTAGTATTTAATTTATAAAGCGCGTTGCATATTAAGTTAATAGAGCGAATAGCTTTTAGCTTCTAGAGTAGAATTGTAGTTATACTTATAGCTCTTAAATCTTTACTAAAGTAGTAGCTTTTTTCTACTATAAATTCTAATACTCTCTATATATAGTATCTTCTTTAGTAAATACGTTAGTAGTAATCTAGTAATATATATAGGTCTATTATTTAAGTATCTAGCGTATAAGTAATTAGCTAACTAATTTATTAATAATTTTACTTAGCTTTTCTAGAAAAAGCTCTTAGAGCTTCTTTCTAGAGGTAGAGAGTATATAAGAGCTATCTACTAATAATAACTCTAGTATTACTAAGCTCTAGCGTAGCCGTACTAGCTTTTATTTAAAGTTAATATTCTAATTCTTATTAGTTATTATATTATATTGTTAAACAGGTAATTCGCGATAATAATATTAGTTTAAGTAGCTAGCTAGCAGGTTCTCTATCTAGAATTTAAGAATTATAGAGGTAAAAGAGTACTATATAACTAGAGTCTTACTTCTAGAGTTACTTCGCAAGAGTTTACCTATAGTATTTAAGTAGTTTAACTTAAGTATAGCTTCTTATTTAAGAAGTAGAGGTATATACTACTAGCGTAGTAGCTAATTATTAATTTTTAAAATAGAGAGAGTTTCTGCACGTAGAAGTTTTATAGAAGTTCTCTTGTACGTAGAGCTCTTATAGCTCTCTTTAGCTTACTACTAGTAGTGTCTTTTCTACTACTAACTAGATCTACTAGTAGGTCTTATATAGCGCTAAGAGGTAAGTAATTAATTAGTAACGTTAATAGATTCTTAAGTAAGTAACTAGAGCTTTTATAGCTCTAATTCTTAGTATAGCTATTAGTAAACGCTTCTTATAAGGCTACTTAGTTTAGTCTAATATTATACTACTATCTCTAGCTAAAGAAGTATTAACCTTTAGATAATATAAGAGCTAGGTTTATAGTCTTTACTACTATAAGCGTCTCTAAACACCTAGCTAGGTAAGTTAGCTATAGGTAGCGCTGTCTCTACAAGCTATAAGAATAAGAGGTGCTAGTAGAGTAGGTTAGGTTAAATTTAGCTATCTAAAGATAAGAAGTTAAGAAAAGGCTCTAAGAGGCTCTATATACAGAGGTGCTAAGCGCTAAGACGCTAGGTTAGGTTACGTAATAAGATTACGTAACCTAAGGTTATATAACCTTAGGTTATATAACCTAAGGTAAATCTCTAAACTAAACCGTTATAACTAGAGAAAGATACCTAGAAACTACTAGAAAACCTTAAGAACTACTCTAAGAAACTTAAGAAGTTTTGTTAGCAGTACTATCTCTAAAGCCTAGAGACTAGAACCTTAGATTCTCTAGACAACTCTAGTTAAATAACTAAAAAGAATTAACTAGAGAAATAAAAGATTATAGCTATAAGAGTTACTATACCTTACGCTCTAACTACTCTAACTTCTTAATATTAGCTAGATTCTTTAAAAGTAGCGCGTTACGATAACGCCGCACTAGATCTAACTACTTCTAGAGGCGGTTGCTACATACCTTAGTAGACTACTATAATTTAGTAAGACGCTCCGCCTTAAGACTAGCCTTAGACTACTAAGAACGTAAATTAGCTAATAACTAATCTAGTTTTTCTACCTTCTTTAGGTCTAGCACCTTGTTATAAGACTAACTCTTCGCAATATACTCTAAGTAGTAACTAGAAGATACCTCTATAACGCAACGTAGGTTATAGAAATAGTAGGCGCTATAAGAGTTATTAGACATATTAGCGCTAGTACGCAGAACGAGGTTAGCACAGTAATAATAATAAACTGTTAAAGACTTAGTACGCGCAGGCAGCATAGTAAGAATAGAAAAAAAGAAGAGAATATAATACTATAGAACTATAGGTAGCACTACTCTTATATAGAGATAGTGTAAAATAACAAAATACTATACCTAGAAACAAGATAGAGCTTTAGAATAACGCTTTAGAAGAAGAGGTAGGTGTTATAATTACAGAATTAGAAACAGAGTTAACTAGCTAGAACGGAGAAAACAGTAGGCTAAGCCTAGAGTTACAAGACAGAAGGTTACGTGTAGAGTTATAGGAATAATTAGAATTACGTAACGTAGATTAGGTAGATTAAATAGAACTAGGTAGATTAGAACTAATCTATAGAAGCTAGGTCTTAGTATCTAATCTAGCTAAGATAGTATATATATATAACTAGAAGAAGCTTACTTCTTATAGCTTCTTATAGTTATTACTTTATTTATTAAATTACTATAGTAACTTGCGATTTATAGTATTATTACGTCTACCTCTTTGTTACTAAAGATTCTAGCTCGAAGTATACCTCTTACCTCTCTTTATAAAAGTAAGCCTTAGTCTTAGTTAAGAGAATAGCTTATAACACTTATATAGTTAATTAAGTATCTTAGTAATATAAGCCTTATACTCTAGAGAATTCTTTAAATAAATAAGAATATTATTAATATATACTATATAGAAATTATCTAGTAAGCTATATAATACCTTATTAATATATTACTAAAAGGTAGTAAGGCTATTATAAAAGCTAAAGAGTAGAATATAATACTTATAATTACTATATTATATATAAAAAGAAGTTAGATTCTCTACTAACTTATTAAGCTAGATTTTATAGAAAGTCTACTAAACGTCTAACTTTATAAAGACCTTTACGCGTAATAAGTAAGTAAGCGTTTTCTAGATAAGAGAAATAAAATAAACGTCTTTTTTTATAATAGCGTTAAGCTTTTAGTAGTTAATATAGAACCTCTATTCTCTCTCTAGCTTTTTAGTAAATAGAACTAGTAACGTATATAACACGTTACTATAAATAATAAAGCTATAGTAGAGGTAATTCTCTAGATAGTTACGTATAAGCTATAGGTACTTAGTAATATACTATAGAAAGAGCTATTAGTTAGCGTATTTTCTACTATAAGCTTAATATTATAATCTACCTCTTCTCTATATAGTAGTATTAAATTAGAATTCTTTTTAGAGAAATAAGCTATAGTTACGCTAGTGTATTCTAGAGATAGAAGCTTCTAAGTAATTAACTAGTAGAGCTTTTTCTTAGAATTAGTAGTAGAGGTTTTCTTCTTATTAGTAATAAGCTAATTAACCTTATAGATACTAAGGTATCTAATTATAATATCTTTTCTACGCGCGTTAATTATAAAGATAGTAGTACTAACTATATTAATATTAAGCCTAGCCTTTAGATATATTTCTTATAAAATAGGTAGCTTTTTTAGCTTATAGAGTAATCTAGTAGGTAAGTTAAGATTCTTAAGCTACCTATCTATCTTACGTAGGTTTTCTTAAAGCTTCTAGCGTTATAATTCTCTCTTCTCTTATTACATTACTCTTAGCTTTTCTACTACTAATATTAAGGTGTTATAGTAATTAGTATTAGCTTAGTAAGCTACCTAAGCTTTAGTAGTAGATTAAGAGAATTATATAGAGATAAATACGTTATATTTATAATTAATTAATTAGTTAGTATCTAGCTATATTAGTACGCGCTACTTATAGTTAACCTAAACGTTAGCTTCTTTAAGTAGCTTATAACTAATTATTACGTTATAGTAGCTAGTATTATAATATATAAAGTAGGTGTATATTTAGTAGCTTTCTAGTACTAAATTAGCTTTAAAGTATTTATCTATCTAGCTATTAGGTTATCTATTATAACTAGCTAGAAAAATATATTTTATACGTAATAGCTTAACGTAGATATTTTTTCTAAGAGTCTAAAAGTACTTTAGGTATACTAGAACATAACTACCTACTCTAGTATTAATTAAGCCTCTAAGCTTAAGAGTAAGATTATTTATAGATATTTAATAGAGTAAGATAAACGTAGAACTACTAAATAGCTTTTTACGTAAGTTTATTACTCTAGTAAATAGCTCTAGAAAGAAGACTTCTTCTAGAGCTAGGCTTTTTCTAAATTATTAAATTTATATTCTAACGTGTTATTCTTAGGTACTTATAGCTCTATAGACTCTATAGACTTCTTTTCTAGATTAACGTTCTTAATAGCTTTCTACGTAGTAGAAGCGCTTAGATAATTATAGCTTATATAGCTAGGTTACTAGTATTAGAAGTAGGTAACTAGCTTTCTATTTACTAGAGCTTTATTTAAGGTTAGTAGAATATCTAGAAGAGTAATAAGTACGTAACGTAGTATTAATATAAGTATAAGAGCTAGGTTCGCAGTCTCTACTACTATAAGCGCCTCTAGAATATCTAGCTAGGTAAGTTAGCTACAGGTAGTACTATCTCTACAAGCTATAAGAATAAGAGGTGCTAGTAGAGTAGGTTAAGTTAAATTTAGCTATCTAAAGGTAAGAAGTAGAGAAAAGGCTCTAAGAGACTCTATATATAGAGGTGCTAAGCGCTAAGGCGCTAGGCTAGGTTACGTAATAAGATTACGTAACCTAAGGTTATATAATCTAAGGTAAATCTCTAAACTAGATTATTATATTACCCTCTCTTATAGAGAGAGCTTATCTCTAAGCTCTAAAATACGCCTTCTAGGTCCCTCTTCTTCTAAAACTCTCGCGTTATACTCTTAACTATCTCTTTTAGCTTATAGTAAGTGTATTTATATTAGTTTTAAACTAGAAGCGCTTTTACAGCTACTATCTTCTCTCTAGAGAGAAAGAGGCTTATTTTTACGTTAGTAGAGCGGCTTTCTTATTAGCTCTCTTCTTAAATAATGCTATAAGCTTAGTAGAGTTCTAAGTTACTTAGTAGCGCCTTCGTGTTACTCTAGCGTCTTCTACTCTTATAGGTTTTAAATTCTTTACTATCTTCTCTAGAGTCTTGTCTTTTTCGTACGCCTTAATCTAAGTATCTAATTGTAATAGCAGCTCTAGCTTATCTAGGTATACTATATAAAAGTCTCTTACCTTATAGAGAGTATTAATAAAGCCTATAGTATTATACTAGGTAGAGTTAGAATTATAAGTAACCTATATAGCATAGTATTAAAGATAATTTTAATAAAGATAGCTATCTAGAATTTTATATATAGGCTATTCTAAATTACTATTAACTTTAATAGGTAGCTACTTAGGCTCTACCTACTCTAGTAATAGCTCTAAGGCTTTTCTTAGCTAATTAGCGTAAAAGACGTTATGTATACGTATATACGTAGGTAGCTAGAGCTAGAAGAAGTAACCTCTTATAGTAATAATTAGGTAAGAGCTATATATCTATTAATTAAGCTTTATACTAGGCTAATTTGTTAAAAAGCTATAAGGCTTAATATAGACAAGATTACCTACTATAAAATTAGGTTCTTAGCGCTTTTTGTTTACTTAAAGCGCCTATCTAGCTTACGCTTTCGCGATATTACTTTATGTAATTTTAGTAGCTTTTTTTACAGCGTTATATTACTTCTTAGCGAAATTCTAAGCTTTCTAGCGTAAGAGACGCTTATGTAGAGTAGAGGCTTTTATTATACGCTTCTTCTAATTCTAGTAATATATTAGCTAGTATCTAAATTTAATTTTATACGCTATTAGTTCTATAGTTTTATGTAGTAACGTAGCTTATACCTAGTTTATATAGAGTAGAAGGTCTAACTAATTATTCTAGTAGTAGTTAATAAATAGACGTAGACGCTAATTAAGATATTAATTAATAATCTTTATATTTTTATTAGTTTGCGAGTAGTATGTAGTAGAGAGCTTCTACTTAATTTCTATAAGCTAATAGAGTTTATCTATAAAGGTAGAGGTAAACTATAGACTATAATTTAATATAATAGATCTAGAAGAACTATATATACGCTAGATATATTAGTAATATAGCTCTACTATATATTAAGCTATAATTTTCTTATAGTAGAGTAGAGAGAAGCTCTACTTACTTAGCTAATTTATAATAACGTACACGTAGTTAAATTCTTTCTTATTAGAGAAAAAGCTCTTAAAATCTATAGAGACGTTCTACTATACTCTCTTAGAAATAGGTAGAGGCTTTAGAAGACCTAGCGTCTTATTCTATAGAGTATAGCTCTAGTAGTAAGCCTTATATACTACTACGTATGTATTAATATCTTTCTATATATCTAGCTAGTAATATTAATCTTATAATAACTAGATAGTTTTTCTTTATTCTAGGTAGGTAGTTACCTAAGTAGTATATATAGCGCGTATTAGGTGTATTTATAGGTAGTTAATAGTAGAAACTATTAATTAATTCTAATAGGTTAATAAGCTATCTTCTATTTTTTAGGTAGAGCCTAATATAGTAGCTTTTTCTTAAGCTAGCTATAGAGAGTTATCTAATTAGTTAGCTATAATAACCTAATTAATTATAGTATATAGATTCTTAGTAGAGAGTACCT
>NW_022987214.1:3674322-3680897 GCF_010094035.1 Trematosphaeria pertusa | reverse complement strand
TTTCTACTCTTATATAGTAATAGAGAGAGTAATAAGCTAGTATAGTATTAGATAGTATAAGATTCTTAACCTGCTAAAATACTGTAAGCTTAATTTCTCTAAAGGTATACTATACTTTCTATTTTAGTAGCTTAGTAAGAAGGTAAACAATCTAGCTATAATTCTTTAAGAAGGCTTAGTAGAAATTATAGAAACCTAGAAATAATTAAAGGCTCTTAAGAGTTATAGGTATAAGCTAATTCTAGATAGTAGTAACTTTCTTAAAGTTCTTCTAGATTCTATTAGTACTTATAATTAATTCTAGAAACTTAGTACTTTTAATAGTAAATTTAGATTTCTTAATATCTACTTACAACCTAGCTTTATATAATTAATTAAGTACCTAGACAACATAGGCTTTATACTTAAGCAAATTCTCTAAGTAAATAAGAATATTATTAATATATACTATATAGAAATTATCTAGTAAGCTATATAACACCTTATTAATATATTACTAAAAGGTAGCAAGACTATTATAGAGGCTAAAGAGTAGAACTTAATACTTATAGTTACTATACTGCGTATAGAAAGACGTTAGATTCTCTACTAACTTATTAAGCTAGATTTAGTAGAAAGCTTACCTTACATCTAACTTAGTAAAGACCTTAGCGCGCAATAGGCGTGTAAGCGTTTTCTAAATAAGAGAGATAGAATAGGCGTTTTTTTTTATAATAGCGTTAAGCTTTTAATAGTTAACGCAGAACCTCTATTCTCTACCTAGCTTTTTAGTAAATAGAACTAGTAACGCGTACAACGTATTGCTATAGATAATAAAGCTATAATAAAGATAGTTCTCTAGATAATTCTATACTAACTATAGGTACTCTAGTAATATACTATAAAGAGAACTATTTATTAGAGTATTTTCTACTATAAGCTTAATATTATAATTTATGCTTTTTTTATATAGTAGTAGAGTATTAGAATTCTTTTTTAAGAAATAGGCTATAGTTACGCTAGTATATTCTAGAGATAGAAGCTTTTTAGTAACTAGTTAGTAGAGTTTCTTCTCTAGATTAGTAACTAGAGTTTTCTTTCTATTAGTAATAAGCTAATTAACCTTATAGATACTAAGGTACCTAATTATAGTATTCTTTTAACGCGCGTTAATTATAAAGGCTGCTACGCTAATTATATTAATGTTAAGCCTAGCCTTTAAGCATGTTTTCTGTAAAATAGGTAGCTTTTTTAGCTTATAGAGTAACCTAGCAGGCGAGTTAAGATTCTTAAGCTACCTGTTTATTTTACGCAGGTTTTCTTAAAGCTTCTAGCGTTGCGATTCTCTCTTCTCTTATTATATTACTCTTAGCTTTTCTACTACTAATATTAGAGCGTTATAGTAATTAGCATTAGCTTAGTAAGCTACTTAAGCTTTAGTAGTAGATTAAGAGAATTATATAAAGATAAACGCGTCGCGTTTATAATTAATTAATTAATTAGTATCTAGCTATATTAGTGCGCGTTACTTATAGTTAACCTAAATATTAACTTCTTTAAGTAACTTATAACTAATTATTATATTATAGTAGCTAGTATTATAATATATAAAGTAAGTATAAATTTAGTAGCTTTCTAGTACTAGATTAGCTTTAAAATACTTATCTACTTAGCTATTAGATTACCTATTATACCTAGTAAGAGGGATTAGTTCTATACGTAATAGCTTAACGTAGAGGTCTTTTCTAAGAGTTTAAAGGTACTTTAGGTGTATTAAGACGTAGCTACCCGCTTCTATATTAATTAAGCCTCTAAGCTTAATTATAAGGCTGTTTATAGAGATTTAGTAGAGTAGAGTAAACGTAGAACTACTAAATAGCTTTTTACGTAGGTTAATTACTCTAGTAGGTAGCTCTAGAGAGAAGACTTCTTCTAGAGCTAGGCTTTTTCTAAATTATTAGATTTATATTCTAACGTATTCTTCTTAGGTACTTATAGCTCTACAAACTCTAAGAGCTCTAAGAGCTTCTCTAGAGTAGCGTTCTTAATAGCTTTCTACGTAGTAGAAGCTCTAGAGTAATTATAGCTTAGGTAGCTAGGTTAATAGCATTAAAAATAGGTAACTAGCTTCTAGATTACTAGAGCTTTATTAAGTACTAGAAAACCTAGAAGAGCTTAAGGCGCGCGTTATAGCATTAACGTAATTACGTTACGCTTTTTAGTCTTTCTAGTAGTAACGCGTACTTCTCTAGAGGTAAGCTCTTAAGTAAGATCTTAAGTAAGGTCTATATAGTAATTATAGTTATTAACGTATTAATATTAGTATATTTCTAACTACGTACGTATATTCTCTAGTAGCTTCTTATAAAACTTCTCTACCTATTAATCTACTAGAAGCTATCGCTTCTATATAAGGTAGAAGAAATTATTCTAGAAGTAGGCGAAGTTAGTAGCGCTTTAGTAATAAAGCTTTTAGAAATTATAGTAAGCGTTTAGCCTCTTATATAGGTCTCTATAGCTTCTTTCTAGCTAATTAAGAATATAATTATAGAAAACTACTATAATACTATTCTTAATAGTACGTAGTATTACTAATAGAGTCTAGTATACGTCTTCTTTAGTTTACGTATAGATATAGGTAATAATAGTTTTTTTAGTATTCTCTAGTATATCTCTAGTATACTAATTCTAGTTTACTTAAAGTTTATTATATAAGCTATTTCTCTACTACTTAAAGGTAACACTCTTACTATCTAATAATAAGAGTAAATCTAGAAACTTAGTAGAGCGTGTTAGTTAGCTCTCTAGCGTATGCAACGCTAGAGATATAGCTAGCTAGTATATAAAAAGGTAAGAATCTAAGATTAAATTCTCTAGTAGCAACGCGCTTAAATTACATATAATTAGTATTGTAGAGAAACACGTCGCGCGTTAAACTAGCGTAGTAGGTAGTATCTAGTCTCTAGAGTAGGTTAATTACGCTTATAGTTACTAGATTTTAGCGTCTTTTTTAGCTAGAGTAGTAGTCTATATCTAATATCTTACGTATATATTATCTTCTTTAGTAAGAGTATTAGTAGCAATCTAGTAATATATATAAATTTATTATTTATATACCTATTATATATATAATTAGCTAACTATTTTATTAATAATTTTAGCTAGTATTTCTAGAAAGAGCTTTTAAAGCTCTTTAGTAGAGGTAGAGAGTATATATAAACCTAAGGCTAATAATAGCTCTAGTATTACTAAGCTCTAGTAGAGCCTTATAAGCTTCTAGTTAAAGTTATTATTCTAATTCTTATTAGTTATTGCGTTGTGTTACTAAATAGGGTTTTTATAATAGAAATATTAATTAGTATATTCTACTAGCAGGTTCGCTGCTCTAAATTTAAGAACTATTAAGGTAAAGAGGTATTATAGAGCTAAGATTCTACCTCTAGATTAGCTTTATAAAGGTTCTCTTATAGTATTTAGATTTATTTAGCTTTTTAATTAAGAAAGAAGTAAAGAGAGAAGGTATTTAGCTACTAGCAGAGTAGCGAGTTGTTAGTTCTACTAGTAGAGTAGAGAGGTATTAGCTGCTAGCAGGGTAGCTAGTTGTTAGTTCTACTAGCAGTGTAGAGAATTGTCGATTTTTCGTAATTTATAAAAGAGAGAAGAGGTTTCTATACGTAGAAGTTCTGTAGAAGTCCTTCTATACATAGAGCTCTTAATAGCTCTCTTTAGCTTAGTACTAGTATCTTTCTACTACTAACTAGATCTACTAGTAGTCTTATATAGTACTAAAGAGATAAGTAATTAGAGCTCTTATAGCTATAATTCTCTAGGTAAGTAACTAGGCTCTTATAGCTCTAATTCTTAGTATTAGCTATTAGTAAACGCTTCTTAATAAGGCTACTTAGTTTAGCTAGATATTATGCCGCCGTCTCTAGCTAAAGAGGTATTAACCTTTAGATAATATAAGAGCTAGGTCTGCGGTCTCTACTACTATAAGCGTTCTAGAACATCTAGCTAGGTAAGTTAGCTATAGGTAGCACTGTCTCTATAAGCTATAAGAATAAGAGGTGCTAGTAGAGTAGGTTAGGTTAAATTTAGCTATCTAAAGGTAAGAAGTAGAAGAATACTCTAAGAGCTCTCTATATACATAGAGTATCTATACTAAGACGCTAGGTAGGGTTATATAACTTAGGCGAAGCTAAGTTAAGCTAAAGTACTAAGTTAGAGCCGAGTTAGACTATTATATCTTAGTAAGAGTGTTAGTAGCAATCTAGTAATATATATAGATTTATTGTTTATATACTTATTATATATATAATTAGCTAACTATTTTATTAATAATTTTAGCTAGCGTTTCTAGAAAGAGCTCTTAAAGCTCTTTAGTAGAGGTAGAGAGTATATATAAACCTAAGGCTAATAATAGCTCTAGTATTACTAAGCTCTAGCAAAGTCTTATAAGCTTCTAGTTAAAGTTATTATTCTAATTCTTATTAGTTATCGCGTTATATTACTAAATAAGGTTTTTATAATAGAAATATTAATTAGTATATTCTACTAGCAGGTTCGCTACTCTAGATTTAAGAACTATTAGAGTAAAAAGGTATTATAGAGCTAAGGTCCTACCTCTAGATTAGCTTTACAAGAGTTCTTCTATAGTGTTTAGATTTGTTTAGCTTTGTAATTAAGAAAGAAGTAAAGAGAGGGGGTATCTAGCTACTAGCGAAGTAGCAGGTTGTTAGTTCTACTAGTAGAGTAGAGAGATAGTTAGCTCTGCTAGTAGAGTAGAGAATTATTAATTTTTTATAATTTATAAAAGAGAGGGGAAGGTTTTCGTACGTAGAAGTTCTATAGAAGTTCTTCTGTATATAGAGCTCTTAATAGCTCTCTTTAGCTTAGTACTAGTATCTTTCTACTACTAACTAGATCTACTAGTAGTTTTATATAGTACTAAAAAGACGAGTAATTAGAGCTCTTATAGCTATAATTCTCTAGGTAAGCGACTAGGCTTTTATAGCTCTAATTCTTAGTATTAGCTATTAGTAAACACTTCTTAACAAGGCTACTTAGTTTAGCTAGATATTATGCCGCTATCTCTAGCTAAAGAGATATTAACCTTTAGATAATATAAGAGCTAGGTTCGCGGTCTCTACTACTATAAGCGCCTCTAGAACACCTAGCTAGATAAGTTAGCTATAGGTAGCACTGTCTCTACAAGCTATAAGAATAAGAGGTGCTAGTAGAGTAGGTTAGATTAAATTTAGCTATCTAAAGGTAAGAAGTAGAGAAAAGGCTCTAAGAGACTCTATATATAGAGGTGCTAAGCGCTAAGGCGCTAGGCTAGGTTACGTATTAAGATTACGTAACCTAAGGTTATATAACCTAAGGTAAATCTCTAAACTAGATTATTATAATAAGTATATTATGCTTTTTAACCTTTCTAGATACGTAAGCTTCTTCTTAGGTAAGCTTTTTAGTAAAGTCTTAAGTAAAGTCTATATATTAATTATAATTATAAGTATACTAATATTAGTAGATACCTATCTACGTATATAGGCTTACTAGAAGCTTTTTATAAAGCTTCTCTATTTATTAGTTTATTAGAAGCTAGCGCTTCTACGCTAGATAGAAGAAATTAACCTAGAAGTACGCGAAATTAGTAGTATTTTAGTAATATAGCTTCTAGAAATTATAGTAGATATTTAGTCTTTTATAGAGGTTTATATAGCTTCTCTCTAGCTAATTAAGTATATATTTATAAAAAATCTATATACTACTATTTCTTAGAGTATATAGAATTATAGAGAGAGTCTAGTATACGTTTTTATTTATTTATATACGTATATAGGCTATAATAGTTTTCTTAGTATTCTTAGCTATCTTTTCTAGATACTAGTTATAATTAGCTTAAAGCTTATCTTATAAGCTATCTTTCTATTACTTAAAGGTAATAATCTTACTATCTAATAGTAATAGAGAGTCTAGAAACTTAGTAGAAAGTCTTATTTAGCTTTCTAAACTGTATTTAGTTACTAGTAGTATAGTAGACGTGTACGTAGTTAGATAAAAACCTAGAATTAAGTTATCTAGTAGTAACGCGCTAGTTTTATTTATACGTAGTATCTAATTTATAAAGTATATTATATATTAAGTTAATTAAGTAGATAGTATTTAGCTTCTAGAGTAGAATTATAGTTACGCTTATAGCTATTAAATCTTTACTAAAGTAGTAGCTTTTTTCTACTATAAATTCTAATACTCTTTATATATAGTATTTTCTTTAGTAAATACGTTAGTAGTAATCTAGTAATATATATAGGTCTATTATTTAAGTATCTAGCGTATAAGTAATTAGCTAACTAATTTATTAATAATTTTACCTAGCTTTTCTAGAAAAAGCTCTTAGAGCTTTTTTCTAGAGGTAGAGAGTATATAAGAACTATCTACTACTAATAACCTAGATATTACTAAGCTCTAGCGTAGCTATACTAGCTTCTATTTAAAGTTATTATTCTAATTCTTATTAGTTATTATATTATGTTATTAAACAAGCAATTTATAATAATAATATTAGTTTAAGTAACTAGCTAGCAGGTTCT
>NW_022987214.1:3667706-3672402 GCF_010094035.1 Trematosphaeria pertusa | reverse complement strand
GTATTTTCTTTAGTAAATACGTTAGTAGTAATCTAGTAATATATATAGGTCTATTATTTAAGTATCTAGCGTATAAGTAATTAGCTAACTAATTTATTAATAATTTTACCTAGCTTTTCTAGAAAAAGCTCTTAGAGCTTTTTTCTAGAGGTAGAGAGTATATAAGAACTATCTACTACTAATAACCTAGATATTACTAAGCTCTAGCGTAGCTATACTAGCTTCTATTTAAAGTTATTATTCTAATTCTTATTAGTTATTATATTATGTTATTAAACAAGCAATTTATAATAATAATATTAGTTTAAGTAACTAGCTAGCAGGTTCTTTACCTAGAATTTAAGAATTATAGAGATAAAGAGTACTATAAAACTAAAGTCTTACTTCTAGAGTTACTTTATAAGAGTTTACTTATAGTATTTAAGTAGTTTAACTTAGGTATAGCTTCTTATTTAAGAAGTAAGAGTATATACTACTAGTATAGTAGCTAATTATTAGCTCTACTAGTAGAGTAGAGAATTATTAATTTTTAAAATAGAGAGAGAGTTTTTATATATAGAAGTTCTATAGAAGTTCTTCTATATATAGAGCTCTTATAGCTCTCTTTAGCTTACTACTAAAGGTATCTTTTCTACTACTAACTAGATCTACTAGTAGTCTTATATAGCGCTAGAGGTAAGTAATTAATTAGTACGTTAATAGATTTTTAGAATAAGTAACTAGACTCTTATTACTCTAATTCTTAGTATAGCTATTAGTAAACACTTCTTATAAAGCTACTTAGTTTAGCCTAATATTATACTACTATCTCTAGCTAAAAAGATATTAACCTTTAGATAATATAAAGGCTAGCTTTATAGTCTTTACTACTATAAGCGTCTCTAAATATCTAGCTAGATAAGTTAGCTATAGATAGTACTATCTCTATAAGCTATAAGAGTACTAGTAGAGTAGGTTAGATTAAATTTAGCTATCTAAAGATAAGAAGTAGAAGAATACTCTAAGAGGCTCTATATATAGAGGTGCTAAGCGCTAAGACGCTAGACTAGATTATATAACAAGGTTACGTAACCTAAGATTATATAACCTAAGGTAAATCTCTAAACTAGACTATTATAAAAACTATAATTTATAAAGAATAAAGATACTTCTATAGTTTTAGATATAATACTATTTATTATAAACTCTATAAGTGTAAGGGCTAGGTCTACGGTCTCTACTACTGTAAGCGCCCCTAAAACACCTAGCTAGGTAAGTTAGCTGTAGGCAGCACTGTCTCCACGAGCTATAAGGATAAGGGGTGCTAGTAGAGTAGGTTAGGTTAAATTTAGCTATCTAAAGGTAAGAAGCAGAGAAAAGGCTCTAAGAGGCTCTATATACAGAGGTGTTAAGCGCTAAGGCGCTAGGCCAGGTTACGTAATAAGATTACGTAACCTAAGGTTATGTAACCTAAGGTAAATCTCTAAACTAGACTGTTACATTACCCCCTCTTATAGAGAGAGCTTGTTCTTAAGCTCTAAAATACGCCTTCTAGGTCTCTCTTCTTCTAAAACTTCTACGTTATGCTCTTAACTATCTCTTTTTAGCTTGTAGTAAGTGTATTTGTATTAGTTTTAAACTAGAAGCGCTTTTTACAGCTACTACCTTCTCTCTAGAAAGAAAGAGGCTTGTTTCCGCGTTAGTAGGGCGGCTTTCTTATTAGCTCTCTTCTTAAACGATGCTATAAGCTTGGCAGGGTCTTAAATCGCTTAGTAGCGCCTTTGCGTTACTCTAGCGTCTTCTACTCTTACAGGTTTTAAATTCTCTACTATCTTCTCTAGAGTCTCGTCTTTTTTATACGCCTCTATCTAAGTATCTAATTATAATAGCGGCTCTAGCTTATCTAGGTATGCTGCGTAAAAGTCTCTTACCTTATAGAGAGCGTTAATAAAGCCTATAGTATTATACTAGGTAGAGTTAGAATTATAAGTAACCTATGTAGCGTAGTATTAAAGGCGATTTTAATAAAGACGGCTATCTAGAATTTTATATACAGGCTATTCTAGATTACTATTAACTTTAATAGGTAGCTACTTAGGCTCTACCTACTCTAGCAACAGCTCTAAAGCTTTTTATAGCTAATTAGCGTAAAAGACGTTGTGCATACGTATATATGTAGGTAGCTAGAGCTAGAAGAAGTAACTCTTTATAGTAACAATTAGATAAGAGCTATATATCTATTAATTAAGCTTTACACTAGGTTAATCTATTAAAAAGCTATAAGGTTTAATATAGACGAGGTCGCCTACTATAAAATTAGGTTCTTAGCGCTTTTTATTTATTTAGAGCGCCTATCTAGCTTGCGCTTTCGTAATATTACTTTATGCGATTTTAGTAGCTTTTTCTACGGCGTTGTATTACTTCTTAGTAAAATTCTAAGCTTTCTAGCGCAAGAGACGCTTACGTAGAGTAGAGGCTTTTATTATACGTTTCTTCTAATTCTAGTAGTATATTAGCTAGTGTCTAAATTTAATTTTGTATACTATTAGTTCTATAGTTTTATATAGTAATGTAGCTTATACCTAATCTATATAGAGTAGAAGGTCTAACTAATTATTCTAGTAGTAGTTAACAAATAGACGTAGACGCTAATTAAGATATTAATTAATAATCTTCGTATTTCTATTAGTTTACGGGTAGTACGTAGTAGAGAGCTTCTACTTAATTTCTATAAGCTAGTAGAGCTTATCTATAAAGGTAGAGGTAAACTATAGGCTATAATTTAATATAATAGACCTAGAAGAACTATATATACGCTAGATATATTAGTAATATAGCTCTACTATACGTTAAGCTATAATTTTCTTATAGTAGAGTAGAGAGAAGCTCTACTTACTTAGCTAATTTATAACGACGTACACGTAGTTAAATTCTTTCTTGTTAGAGAGAAAGCTCTTAAAATCTATAGAGACGTTCTACTAAGCCCTCTTAGAGATAGGCAGAGGCTTTAGGAGACCTAGCGTCTTATCTCGCAGAGTATAGCTCTAGTAGTAAGCCTTGTATGCTACTACGTACGTATTAACATCTTCTTATATACCTAGCTAGTAATATTAATCTTATAGTAACTAGATAGTTTTTCTTTATTCTAGGTAGGTAGTTACCTAAGTAGTATATACGGCGCGTATTAAATACGTTTGTAGGTAGTTAATAGTAGAAACTATTAATTAATTCTAATAGGTTAATAAGCCGTCTTCTATTTTCTAGACGGAGCCTAATATAGTAGCTTTTTCTTAAGCTAGCTATAGAGAGTTGTCTAATTAGTTAGCTGCGATAACTTAATTAATTATAGTATATAGATTCTTAGTAGAGAGTACCTCTATAAATATATTAGTAGCGGCGATTTCTACAGCACTACTAGCTAATCTCTAGGCGGCTAGAACTAATAACTTACCTAATAATTGCTTAATAGCTAAGAGGCTAATTTACTTCTTACTTAGAAAAGCTCTCGTATAGGCGGCGTAATTCTTCTTCTTTTAGATCTTAAGCTCTTCTTACTTTTATAATAACGCGTCCGCTACTATATTAGCTAAACCTAGTTAATAGGTAAGCTTAAGGTTATAGTTAGTAATATTATTCGCCTAGCAGACCTGCCTAGTAGTAAGTTTCTGCTTAGTAGTAAAGTACTCTAAGGCTTAGTAGTTAGTTAATACTGTAAAAGGCTCTAGATCTTATAAGCTAATTAACTAGCTTCTCTACTTCTATACGCTAAGAATAACTGCTAGCATTTCTTTATCGTAAATACTGTAGTTTATCTAGGTAGTGTTTATTATCTTGCTAAAGAAAGCTACTAGTCTCTAGATACTGTCTTCTTAAAGTTATAAAAGAACTCTAGTAACTACGCTATCTAATACGTTTGTTTCTACTCTCGTATAGCAATAGAGAGAGTAATAAGCTAGTATAGTGTTAGATAGTATAAGATTCTTAATCTACTAAAATACTACGAGCTTAATTTCTCTAAAGGCATGCTATACTCTCTATTTTAGTAGCTTAGTAAAGAGGTAGACAATCTACCTATAATTCTTTAAGAAGGCTTAGTAGAAATTGCAGAAACCTAGAAACAATTAAAGGCTCTTAAGAGTTGTAGATACAGGCTAATCCTAGATAGTAGCAACCTTCTTAGAGTTCTTTTAGATTCTATTAGTGCTTATAATTAATTCTAGAAACTTAGTGCTTTTAATAGCAAATTTAGATTTCTTAATATCTACTTATAACCTAGCTTTATATAATTAATTAAGCACCTAGACAACATAGGCTTTATGCTTAAGCAGATCCTCTAAGTAAATAAGAATATTATTAATATATACTATATAGAAATTGTCTAGTAAGCTATATAACACCTTGTTAATATATTACTAAAAGGTAGCAGAGCTATTATAGAGGCTAAAGAGTAGAACTTAATACTTATAGTTACTATACTGCGTGTAGAAAGACGTTAGGTTCTCTACTAACTTATTAAGCTAGATCTAGTAGAAAGCTTACCTTACGTCTAACTTAGTAAAGACCTTAGTGCGTAATAGGCGTGTAAGCGTTTTCTAAATAAGAGGGATAGAATAGGCGTCTTTTTTTGTAATAGCGTTAAGCTTTTAATAGTTAACATAGAACCTCTATTCTCTACCTAGCTTTTTAGTAAATAGAACTAGTAACGCGTATAACGTAT
>NW_022987214.1:3657621-3667696 GCF_010094035.1 Trematosphaeria pertusa | reverse complement strand
TAAGGTATTTTTTGCTATAAGCTTAATGTTATAATCTACGCCTTCTCTATATAGTAGTAGAGTATTAGAATTCTTTTTTAAGAAATAGGCTATAGTTGCGCTAGCATATTCTAGAGATAGAAGCTTTTAGGTAACTAGTTAGCGGAGTTCCTCCTCTAAATTAGTAGCAGGGGTTTCCTTTCTATTAGTAATAAGCTAATTAACCTTATAGACACTAAGGTGCCTAATTATAGTATCTTTTTAACGCGCGTTAATTATAAAGGTAGCTACGCTAATTATGTTAACGTTAAGCTTAACCTTTAAGCATGTTTTCTGCGAAACAGGTAGCTTTTTTAGTTTGCGGGGCAACCTAGCAGGCAGGTTAAGATTCTTAAGCTACCTGTCTATTTTGCGTAGGTTTTCTCGAAGCTTCTAGCGTTATAATTCTTCCTTCTCTTGTTATATTACTCTTAGCTTTTCTACTACTAATATTAGAGCGTTGCGGTAATTAGTATTAGCTTAGTAAGCTGCTTAAGCTTTAGTAGTAGATTAAGAGAATTAGGTAGAGATAAACGCGTCGCGTTTATAATTAATTAATTAATTAGTGTCTAGCTATATTAGTGCGCGCTACTTGCAGTTAACCTAAACGTTAACTTCTTTAAGTAGCTTGCAACTAATTATCGCATTATAGTAGCTAGTGTTGTAATATACAAAGTAGGTGCGTATTTAGTAGCTTTCTAGTACTAAATTAGCTTTAAAGTATTCGTCTACCTAGCTGTTAGGTTGTCTATTGTATCTAGCAAGAGGGATAGGTTCTATACGCGATAGCTTAACGTTGTGACGGTCTAGTTTGGGATTTACCTTAGGTCACATAACCTCGGGTTACGTGATCTTACCACGTAACCTAGCCTAGCGCCTTGGCGCTTAGCACCTCTGTATATAGAGCCTCTCGGAGCAGCCTTCTACTCCTTACCTTTAGATAGCTGAATTTAACCTAACCTACCCTGCTAGCACCCCTTATCCTTACAGCTCGTGGAGACAGTGCTGCCTGCAGCCGACTTACCTAGCTAGGTGTTCTAGGGGCGCTCACAGCAGTGGAGACCGCGGACTTAGCCCTTACATTATCCAAAGGTTAATACCCCTTCGGCCGGAGACGGCGGCACAATATCTAGCTAAACCGAGTAGCCTCGTTAAGGAGCGTTTACTAACAGCCAACACTAAGAATTAGAGCTATGAGAGCCTAGTCGCTTACCCTAAGGATTCATCAACGTACCGATTGATCGCTCACCCCTTAGCGCTGTATAAGACTACTAGCGGATCTAGTTAGCGGCAGAAAGATACTAGCACCAAGCTAAAGAGAGCTATTAAGAGCTCTGTGTACGGGAGGACTTCTACAGAACTCCTACGTGCGGAAACCCCCCCCCTTTTTACGAATTACGAAAAATTAACAATCCTCTGCTCCGCTAGCAGAGCTAACTATCTCTCTGCCCCGCTAGCAGAACTAACAACCCGCTGCTCCGCTAGCAGCTAAATACCTCCCCCCTTCGCTTCTTTCTCGATCGAAAAGCCGAACAAATCCGAACACTATAGGAGAACCCTCGCGAAGCCAATCTAGAGGCAGGACCTCGGCTCTATAATACCCCTTCACCCTAACAGTCCTTGAATTCAGGGCAGCAAACCTGCCCGCAGAATATACTAATCGATATTTCTATCGCGAAAACCCCGTTTAGCAACACGACACGATAACCAACGAGAATTAGGACAACGACTTCGACTAGAAGCTCGCAAGGCTTCGCTAGAGCTCGGTAATACTAGAGCTATCGTCGGCCTTGGGTTCGTTTACACTCCCTGCCTCCGCCAAGGAGCTTTAAAAGCTCTTCCTAGAAACGCCAGCTAAAATCGTCGACGAAATAGTTAGCTAATTGTATATACGACGGGTACATAAATAACAAATCTACATGTATCGCCAGATCGCCGCCAACGCTCTTGCTAAGGGAGATAACGTATACGCGAAAAACCTGGCATAGGCTACTATTCTAGCTAAAAAGGACGCTAAAATCTGGCAACTGCGAGCGCGATTAACCCGCTTAAGAGACTAGCCTGCTGTGCTAGTTTAACGCGCGACGCGTTTCCCCACAACACTAATTATACGCGATTTAAGCGCGTTGCCGCTAGAGGATTTAATCCTAGGTCCTCGCCCCTCTGTATACTAGCTAGCTACACCCCTAGCGTCGTAAGCGCGGGAGAGCCGACTAACACGCTCCGCCAAGTTCCTAGATCTACCCTTGTTATTAGATAGCAAGAGTGTTACCTTTAAGTAGTAGAGAGACGGCTTGCACGACAAACTTCGAGCTAACTAGGATTAGTATACTAGAGATACGCTAGAGAATACTAAGGAAACTATTGTTGCCTATATCCGCACGCGAACTAAAGGAGACGCGCACTAGACTCTATTAGCGATACTGCGTACTATTAAGAACAGTAGCGCAGCGGTTTCCCGTGATTATATCCTTAATCGGCTAGAGAGGAGCTATAGAGACCTACACAAGGGGCTAAATGCTCGCCGCGATTTCTAAAAGCTTTATTGCCGAAGCGCCACCAACTTTGCCCGCTTCTAGAATAATTTCTTCCGCCTTGCACAGGAGCGCCAGCTCCTGGTAGATTAATAGGTAGAGGAATTTTATAAGAAGCTGCTAGAGACTATACGCACGCAGTTAGGTATATACTAACGTTAATGCGTTAATAACTACGATTACTATATAGACCTCGCTCGAGACCTTGCTTAAGAGCTTACCCTAGGAGAAGCACGCGTTGCTGCTAAGAAAGCCGAAAAGCGTAACGCGATCGCGTTAATGCTGCGACACGCGCCCCTGGCTCTCCTAGGTTTTCTAGCACCTAATAAAGCCCCGGCGATCTAGAAGCTGGTTACCTGTTTTCGATGCTACTAACCTGGTTACCTAAGCCGCGATTGCTCTAGGGCTCCTGCCGCGCAGAAAGCTATTAAGGACGTCGATCTAGAGGAGGAGCCTGCAGAGCCTACAGAGCCGCAAGCTCCTGAGGATAACACGTCAGGATGTAAATTAGATAATTTAGAAAAAGCCTAGCTCTAGGAGAAGTCTCCTCCCTAGAGCTACCTACTAGAGTAATTAACCTGCGCGAAAAGCTATTTAGTGGTCCTACGTTTACTCTGCCCTGCTAAATCTCTACGAACGGCCTTGCAATTAAGCTTAGAGGTTTAATTAATACAGGAGCGGGCAGCTACGTCTTAGTGCACTTAAAGCACCTTCGAACTCTTAGGAAAAACCTTTACGTTAAGCTATCGCGCATAGAACTAATCCCCCTTGCCAGGTACGATAGGCGACCTAATAGCTAAGTAGATAAGTATTTCGAAGCTAATCTAGTGCTGGAAAGCTACCGAATCCGCACTTACTTCGTGTGTTGCAACACTAGCTGCCATGATGCAATAATTAGTCGCAAGTTGCTTAAAGAAGTTGACGTTTAGGTCAACTGCAAGCAGCGCGCACTAATGTGGCCAGACACTAATTAATTAATTAATTGCAAACGCGACGCGTTCGTCCCTACACGATCCCCTTAATCTACTGCCGAAGCTTAAGCAGCTTACTAAGCTGATGCTGATCGCCGCGACGCCCTAATATCAGCGGTGGAAAAGCTAAGGGTAATACAACGAGGGAAGGGAGGATCGCAACGCTAGAAGCTTTGAGAAAACCTGCGTAAGATAGACAGGCAGCTTAAGGATCTTAACCCGCCTGCTAGGTTGCTCCGCAAGCTAAAAAAGCCACCTGTTTCGCGGGAAACATGCTTGAAGGCTAGGCTTAACGTTAACACGATTGGCGCAGCTGCCTTTATGATTAACGCGCGTCGAAAAGACACTACAATTAGGCACCTTAGTGTCTACGAGGTTGATTAGCTTATTGCCAATAGAAAGGAAACCCCTGCCGCTAATCTAGAGGAGGAACTCTACTAACTAGTTGCTGAAAAGCTCCTATCTCTAGAATACGCCGGCGCAACCGTAGCCTATTTCTTGAAAAAGGATTCTAATACCCTGCTGCTACATAGAGAAGGCGTAGATTACGACATTAAGCTTACGGCAGAAAATACTCTAACGAATAGTCCCCTTTACAGTATGTCGCTAGAGCACCTGTAGTTAGTGCGGGATTACCTAGAGGACTACCTTCGTCGCGGCTTTATCGTCTATAGCAATGCGTTATACGCGTTACTAGTCCTGTTTGCTAAAAAGCTAGGTAGGGGATAGAGGTTCTGCGTTAACTACCAAAAGCTCAACGCTATTACGAAAAAAGACGCCTATTCTATCCCCCTTATCTAGAAAACGCTTACACGCCTGTCGCGCGCTAAGGTCTTTACTAAGTTAGACGTAAGGCAAGCTTTCTACTAGATTTAGCTTAATAAGTTAGTAGAGGACCTAACGTCTTTCCGCACGCGGTACAGTAACTATAAGTATTAAGTTCTGCCCTTCGGCCTCTGCAACGGCCCTGCTACCTTTTAGCGATATATTAACAAGGTGTTGCATAGCTTGCTAGACGATTTCTGTACAGCATATATTAACAATATCCTTATTTACTTAGAGGATCCGCTTAAGCACGAAGCCTATGTTGCCTAGGTACTTGATTAATTGCATAAAGCCGGGTTGCAAGTAGATATCAAGAAATCCGAATTTGCTGTTAAAAGCACTAAGTTTCTAGGATTAATCGTGAGCACTAATAGAATCCAGAAGGACCCTAAGAAGGTTGCTGCCGTCCAGGATTGGCCCGTACCTACAACCCTTAAGAGCCTTTAATTGTTCCTAGGTTTCTGCAATTTCTACCAAGCCTTCTTAAAGGATTACGGCCGGATCGTCCGCCCCCTTACCAAGCTACTAAAACAGGGAGCATGGCATGCCTTTAGAGAAATCGAGCTCGCGGCATTTTAGCAGGTCAAGAATCTTATGCTGTCTAACACCGTACTAGCTTATTACTCCCCCTATCGCCGCACAAGGGTAGAAACGGACGCCTTAGATAGCGTAGTTGCTGGAGTTCTTTTACAGCTTTAAGAAGACGGCATCTAGAGACTAGTAGCTTTCTTTAGCAAGACGATAAATACCGCCTAGATAAACTACAGTATTCACGACAAAGAAATGCTAGCGGTTATCCTTAGCGTACAGGAGTAGAGAAGCTAGTTAATTAGCTTGCAAGATCTAGAGCCTTTTACGGTATTAACTAACTACTAAGCTTTAGAGTACTTTGCTACTAAGCGGGAACTTACCGCCAGGCAGGTCCGCTGGGCGAACAATATTGCCAACTATAACCTTAAGCTCACCTATTAACTAGGTTTAGCTAATATAGCAGCTAACGCGTTATCACGAAAGTAAGAAGAGCTTAAGACCTAAAAGAAGAAGGATCGTGCCGCCCGTACGAGGGCTTTCCTAAGCAAGGAGTAAATTAGCCTCTTAGCCGTTAAGCGATTATTGGGTAAGCTATTAGTCTTAGCTGCCTAGGGATTAGCTAGCAGTGCGGCGGAAATCGCCGCCGCTAATACGTTTATAGAGGCACCCTCTACTAAAGATCTATATGCTGTAATTAATCGGGTTATCGCAGCTAACTAATTAGACGACTCTCTGCAGCTAGCTTAAGAAAAAGCCACCATGTTGGGCTCCGCCTGGAAAATAGAAGACAGCTTGTTAACCTATTAGGATTAATTAATAGTTCCTGCCGTTAACTACCTACAAACGCATTTAATACGTGCCGTGCATGCTACTCAGGTAACTGCCTACCCAGGACGAAGAAAAACCACCTAGTTGCTGCGAGATTAATATTACTAGCCAGGTATGCGAGAAGACGTTAATACATACGTGGCGGCATGCAAGGCTTACCGCTGGAGCCATGCTCTGCGGGATAAGACGCTAGGTCTCCTAAAGCCTCTGCCTATCTCTAAGAGGGCTTGGCAGGACGTCTCTATGGATTTTAAGAGCTTCCCCCTAGACAAGAAAGGATTTAACTGCGTGTACGTCGTTGTGGATCGGCTAAGTAAGTGGAGCTTCTCTCTACCCTGCCACAAGAAAATTACGGCTCGACGCACAGCGGAGCTGTATTACTAATATATCTAGCGTATATATGGTCCTCCTAGGTCTATTATATTAGATCGCGGCCTACAGTTTACCTCTACCTTTATGGATAAGCTCTGTTAGCTTACAGGAATTAAGCAGAAGCTCTCTACCGCGTACTACCCGCAAACCGATAGAAATACGGAGATCGTTAATTAATACCTCGACTAGCGTCTGCGTCTATTCGTTAACTACTACTAGGATAATTAGTTAGACCTTCTACCCTGCATGGATTAGGCACAAGCTACGTTGCCGCATAAAACCACAGGACTAACAGCGTATGAAATTAAATTTGGACACTGGCTAATACACTACTAGGATTAGAAGGAGCGTACGATAAAAGCCTCTACCCTGCGTAAGCGTCTCTCGCGCCAGGAAGCTTAGGATTTCGCCAAGGAGCGATACGACGCCGTGGAAAAAGCCACCAAAATCGCACGAAGCAATATCGCGAAAGCGCAAGCTAGGCAGGCGCTCTAAGCAAATAAAAAGCGCCAAGAACCTAATTTCGCGGTAGGCGACCTCGTCTATGTCAAACCTCGTGGCTTTTTAACGGATTAGCCTAGTGCAAAGCTGGATTAACAGATATACGGCCCTTACCTAATTGTTACTATAAAGGGTTACTTCTTCTAGCTCTGGCTACCTGTATATATGCGTATGCATGACGTCTTCTACGCTAATTAGCTAAGAAAAGCCTTAGAGCCGTTACTAGGGCAGGTAGAGCCTGAGCAGCCACCTATTAAAGTGGATAGTAATCTAGAATAGCCCGTACATGAAATCCTAGATAGCCGTCTTTATCGAAATCGCCTTTAATACCGCGCTGCATGGGTTGCTTATAATCCTAACTCTACCTAGTACAATGCCGCAGGCTTTATTAACGCTCCCTATAAGGTAAGAGACTTTCACGCAGCATACCTAGATAAGCCAGGGCCGCCATTACGATTGGATGCTTGGATCGAGGCGTACGAAAAAGAGGAGACCCTAGAGGAGACAGCGGAGGATTCGAAACCCGCAAGGGTAGGAGACGCAATAGTAACGCGAAGGCGCTGCTAGGCGACAAAGCCGCCCCGCGGACGCGGAAATAAGCCTCTTTCTCCCTAACAGGCAAAGGCTCTGTAGAGGATGGAGCGACCAGGGGGAAGGTAGTAGCTGTAAAAGCGCTTCTAGTTTAAAACCGACACGAATACACTTACTACGAGCCAAAAGAGACGGTTAAGAGTATAACGCGGGAGTTTTAGAAGGAGGGGGACCTAGGAGGCGTATTTTAGAGCTCGGGGACGAGCTCTCCCTGTAAGGGGGGGTGATGTAACAGTCTGGTTTAGGATTTACCTTAGGTTATATGACCTCGGGTCACGTGATCTTACCACGTGACCTAGCCTAGCGCCTTAGCGCTTAGCATCTCTGTATATAGAGCCTCTCGGAGCAGCCTTCTACTCCTTACCTTTAGATAGCTGAATTTGACCTAACCTACCCTGCTAGCACCTCTTATTCTTACAGCTCGTGGAGACAGTGCTGCCTGCAGCTAACTTACCTAGCTAGGTGTTCTAGGGGCGCTTACAGCAGTGGAGACCGCGGACCTAGCCCTTACAAACGTAGAGGTTTTTTCTAAGAGTTTAAAGGTGCTTTAGGTGTACTAAGACGTAGCTGCCTACTTCTATATTAATTAAGCCTCTAAGCTTAATTATAAGACTATTTACAGATATTTAGCAGAGTAGAGTAAACGTAGAACTACTAAATAGCTTTTTACGTAGGTTTATTACTCTAGTAGATAGCTCTAGAGAGAAGACTTCTTCTAGAGCTAGGCTTTTTCTAAATTATTAGATTTATATTCTAACGTGTTATTCTTAGGTACTTATAGCTCTATAGGCTCTATAGGCTCCCCCTCTAGATTAACGTTCTTAATAGCTTTCTATGCGGTAGAGGCTCTAGAGTAATCGCGGCTTAGGTAGCTAGGTTAGTAGTATTAAAAATAGATAACTAGCTTCTAGATTACTAGAGCTATATTAGGTACTAAAAAACCTAGAAGAGCTAGAGGCGCGCGTTGTAGTATTAACGCGATTACGTTACGCTTTTTAGCCTTTCTAGCGGCAACGCGTGCTTCTTCTAGAGCAAGCTCTTAAGCAAGGTCTTAAGTAAGGTTTATATAGTAATTATAGTTATTAACGTATTAATGTTAGTATATATCTAACTACGTGCGTATAGTCTCTAGTAGCTTCTTATAAAATTTCTCTACCTATTAATCTACTAGAAGCTAACGCTTCTGTGTAAGGCGGAAGAAATTATTCTAGAAATAGGCGAAATTAGTAGCGCTTTAGTAATAAAGCTTCTAGAAATCGCGGTAAGCGTTTAGCCTCTTATGTAGGTCTCTATAGCTTCTCTCTAGCTAATTAAGAATATAATTATAGAAAACCGCTACGCTACTATTCTTAATTATTTATAGTATTACTAATAGAGTCTAGTACGCGTCTTCTTTAGTTTACGTATAGATATAGGTAATAACAGTTTTCTTAGTATTCTCTAGCGTATCTCTAGTATACTAATTCTAGTTTACTTAAAGTTTATTATATAAGCTATCTCTCTACTACTTAAAGGTAACACTCTTACTATTTAATAACAATAGTAGATCTAGAAACTTAGTAGAGTGCGTTAATTAGCTCTTCTACGCTTACGACGCTAGAGGTATAGCTAGCTAGTATATAGAGAGGTAAGAACCTAGAATTAAATTCTCTAGTAGTAACGCGCTTAAATCGCGTATAATTAGTGTTGTAGAGAAACGCGTCGCGCGTTAAACTAGCATAGTAGACTAGTCTCTAGAGCAGGTTAATCGCGCTCGTAGTTACTAGATTTTAGCGTTCTTTTTAGCTAGAATAGTAGCCTATGTTAGATTTTTCGCGTATACGTTATCTCTCTTAGTAAGAGTATTAGCAGTAATCTAGTAATATATGTAGATTTATTGTTTATATACCTATTATATATATAATTAGCTAACTATTTTGTTAATAATTTTAGCTAGCGTTTCTAGAAAGAGCTTTTAAAGCTCTTTAGTAGAGGTAGAGAGTATAAACGAACCTAAGACTAACGATAGCTCTAGTATTACTAAGCTCTAGCAGAGCCTTACAAGCTTCTAGTTAAAGTTATTATTCTAATTCTTGTTAGTTATTACGTCGTGTTACTAAATAGAGTTTTTATAATAGAAATATTAATTAGTATATTCTATAGGCAGGTTTGCTACTCTAGATTTAAGGACTATTAGAGTAAAGAGGTATTATAGGGCTAAGGTCCTACCTCTAGATTAGCTTCGCGAGGGTTCTTCTATAGTGTTTAGATTTGTTTAGCTTTTTAATTAAGAATAGAGCGCAGGGGGGAGGTATTTAGCTGCTAGCGGAGTAGCAGGTTGTTAGTTCTGCTAGTAGGGTAGAGAGATTGTTAGCTCTACTAGCAGAGTAGAGAATTATTAGTTTTTCGTAATTTGTAAAAAGGGGGGGGGAGTTTCTGTACGTAGAAGTTCTATAGAAGTTCTTCTGTATATAGAGCTCTTAATAGCTCTCTTTAGCTTAGTGCTAGTAATTTTTCTACTACTAACTAGATTTGCTAGTAGTCTTATATAGCGCTAGAGGTAAGTAATTAATTAGTACGTTAATAAATTCTTAGAGTAAGCGACTAGGCTCTTATAGCTCTAATCCTTAATATAGCTATTAGTAAACGCTTCTTAATAAGGCTACTTAGTTTAGCTAGATATTATACTACTATCTCTAGCTAAAGAGGTAATAACCTTTAGATAATATAAGGGCTAGGTCTGCGGTCTCTACTACTATAAGCGCCTCTAGAACACCTAGCTAGGTAAGTTAGCTATAGGTAGTACTATCTCTACAAGCTATAAGAATAAGGGGTGCTAGTAGAGTAGGTTAGATTAAATTTAGCTATCTAAAGGTAAGAAGTAGAGAAAAGGCTCTAAGAGGCTCTATATACAGAGGTATTAAG
>NW_022987214.1:3652675-3657611 GCF_010094035.1 Trematosphaeria pertusa | reverse complement strand
ACGTTAATAAATTCTTAGAGTAAGCGACTAGGCTCTTATAGCTCTAATCCTTAATATAGCTATTAGTAAACGCTTCTTAATAAGGCTACTTAGTTTAGCTAGATATTATACTACTATCTCTAGCTAAAGAGGTAATAACCTTTAGATAATATAAGGGCTAGGTCTGCGGTCTCTACTACTATAAGCGCCTCTAGAACACCTAGCTAGGTAAGTTAGCTATAGGTAGTACTATCTCTACAAGCTATAAGAATAAGGGGTGCTAGTAGAGTAGGTTAGATTAAATTTAGCTATCTAAAGGTAAGAAGTAGAGAAAAGGCTCTAAGAGGCTCTATATACAGAGGTATTAAGCGCTAAGGCGCTAGACTAGGTTACGTAATAAGATTACGTAACCTAAGGTTATGTAACCTAAGGTAAATCTCTAAACTAGACTGTTATAATAAGTAGTAGCTATTATACCTAATTGTCTTAGTAGAAGTTTATAAAGGCCTAGAGGTATACTTTAATAGAGCTATTAACTTACTCTATTTATCTATCTATCTCTAGATAGAATAAAGATAAGCGTTTAAGTATAACTTCTAAGTAGGTAGAAAGCTATATCTAGAACTAAGAAATAAACTATATACTATAATTAGAAATAATATTATTAGAGTAGCTATAGAGTAAGTAAATTTATAAAATAAATATATTAGTTAGCTTCTCTATATTAATTCTTATTATAGAGATAAGATAGCGTATTTTAATAAGTTAATAGACTACTATAAGAATATATTTATATTTTTAATTATATAATTTATACTTAGGTAGTAGAGTAATATAATTAACTAATATATTAGACTATATCTAAAATAGAACTAGTAGTAGTTTTAGAAAATCTTAGAGTAAGAGTCTAGATACTTTTATTCTTATATATATAGTATAGGCTTATATATACAACTTAATATTATAGAAGATTTATAGCTACTAGTAATTATAGTAGATAAGGTCTATAGTTTTAACCTATCTAGAGTAGCTAATAGAGCTAGTATTATAGATATAGTATAAGATCTATATATATAGTTTATTATTTAGTAGTATAAATATATAATCTCTATACTAGATATAGTTCTATTAGACTCTATAGTTAAGTATTAGAATCTAGAGAAATTTTTAAAGGTGTTTTAGCTAGCGCTTTACTAATAGGTTCTCTAGCGTAGTAATTATTTTCTATACTAGGTCTAATATTGTATATATAGTCTATAATAAGTTATTAATTAGTTTATCTATAGCTAGTAGAATAAGTACTACTACTTTTAGTAGAGTATCTTAAAGAAGCTCTATAAGAACCTTTTTATTAAATCTTTTAGGTAGTAGTATTATCTATATCTAGTTTTTAACGTAGTTATTAGTAAGATTATTCTTAGTAAGTTAGTTATCTAGTAGATAACTTAATGCGTCTAGTCTAACTACTTTACTCTCTAGGCAATTATAATAGTCTAGTTTAGAGATTTACCTTAGTTATATAATCTTAGGTTACGTAATCTTATTACGTAACCTAGCCTAGCGTTTTAGCGCTTAGTACCTCTATATATAGAGCCTCTTAGAGCCTTTTCTCTACTTCTTACTTTTAGATAGCTAAATTTAACCTAACCTACTCTACTTATTACTCTTATTCTTATAGCTTATAGATGTAATAGTCTAACTCGGCTTCGACTTAGTACTTCGGCTTAACTCGGCTCCGCCTAAGTTATATAACTCTACCTAGCGCCTTAGCATAGGTACTCTATGTATATAGAGAGCTCTTAGAGTATTCTTCTACTTCTTACCTTTAGATAGCTAAATTTAACCTAACCTACTCTACTAGCACTTCTTATTCTTATAGCTTGTAGAGACAGTACTGCCTATAGCTAACTTACCTAGCTAGGTGTTCTAGAGGCGCTTATAGTAGTAGAGACCGCGAACTTAGCTCTTATATTATCTAAAGGTTAATACCTCTTTAGCTAGAGACAGTAGTATAATATCTAGCTAAACTAAGTAGCCTTATTAAGAAGCGTTTACTAATAGCTATATTAAGAATTAGAGCTATAAGAGCCTAGTTACTTACCTTAAGAATCTATTAACGTTACTAATTAATTGCTTACCTCTTAGAGCTATATAAGACTACTAGTAGATCTAGTTAGTAGTAGAAAGATACTAGTACTAAGCTAAAGAGAGCTATTAAGAGCTCTATATATAGAAGAACTTCTATAGAACTTCTACGTGCGAAAACACTCCCCCTCTTTATAAATTATAAAAAATTAACAATTCTCTGCTCTACTAGCAGAGCTAATAATCTCTCTACCCTGCTAGTAGAACTAACAACCCGCTACTCTGCTAGTAGCTAAATACCTCCCCTCTTTGCTTCTTTCTTAATTAAAAAGCTAAATAAATCTAAATACTATAGAAGAACTCTTATAAAGCTAATCTAGAGATAGAACTTTAGCTCTATAATACCTCTTTACTTTAATAGTTCTTAAATCTAGAGTAGCGAACCTGCTAGTAGAATATACTAATTAATATTTTTATTATAAAAACTCTGTTTAGTAATACAACGTAATAACTAATAAGAATTAGAATAATAACTTTAACTAGAAGCTTATAAGACTCTACTAGAGCTTAGTAATACTAGAGCTATTATTAGCCTTAGGTTTATTTATACTCTCTACCTCTGCTAAAGAGCTTTAAAAGCTCTTTCTAGAAACGCTAGCTAAAATTATTAATAAAATAGTTAGCTAATTATATATATAATAGGTATATAAATAATAAATCTATATATATTACTAGATTGCTACTAATACTCTTGCTAAGAGAGATAACGTATACGCGAAAAATCTAACACAGGCTACTCTTCTAGCTAAAAAGAACGCTAAAATCTAGTAACTATAAGCGCGATTAACCTACTCTAGAGACTAGTCTACTATGCTAGTTTAACGCGTAACGCGTTTCTTTACAATACTAATTATACGTAATTTAAGCGCGTTACTACTAGAGAATTTAATTCTAGGTTCTTACTTCTCTATATACTAGCTAGCTACGCCTCTAGCGTTATAAGCGCGGGAGAGCTAATTAACGCGCTCTACTAAGTTTCTATATCTACTATTATTATTAGATAGTAAGAGTGTTACCTTTAAGTAGTAGAGAGATAGCTTATATAATAAACTTTAAGTAAACTAGAATTAGTATACTAGAGATACGCTAGAGAATACTAAGAAAACTATTATTACCTATATCTATACGTAAACTAAAGAAGACGTGTACTAGACTCTATTAGTAATACTATAAATAATTAAGAATAGTAGCGTAGTAGTTTTCTATAATTATATTCTTAATTAGCTAGAGAGAAGCTATAAAGACCTACATAAGAGGCTAAACGCTTACTGCGATTTCTAAAAGCTTTATTACTAAAGCGCTACTAACTTTACCTACTTTTAGAATAATTTCTTCTACCTTATATAGAAGCGTTAGCTTCTAGTAAACTAATAGGTAGAGAAATTTTATAAGAAGCTACTAGAGACTATACGCACGTAGTTAGGTATATTAACGTTAATATATTAATAACTATAACTACTATATAGACCTTACTTAAGACCTTACTTAAGAGCTTACCTTTAGAAAAGCACGCGTTGCTACTAGAAAGGCTAAAAAGTATAACGTAATTGCGTTAATGCTATAACGCGCGCTCTTAGCTCTTCTAGATTTTTTAGCATCTAATAAAGCTCTAGCAATCTAGAAGCTAGTTACCTATTTTTAATACTACTAACCTAGCTATCTAAGCTATAATTACTCTAGAGCTTCTACTACGTAGAAAGCTATTAAGAACGTTAATCTAGAGAAGAAGTCTATAGAGCTTATAGAGCTATAAGCACCTAAGAATAACACGTTAGAATATAAATCTAATAATTTAGAAAAAGCCTAGCTCTAGAAGAAGTCTTCTCTCTAGAGCTACTTACTAGAGTAATAAACCTATACAAGAAGCTATTTAGTAGTTTTACGTTTACTCTACTCTACTAAATATCTATAAATAGTCTTATAATTAAGCTTAGAGGCTTAATTAATATAGAAGTAGGTAGCTACGTCTTAGTATACCTAAAGCACTTTTAAACTCTTAGAAAAAACCTCTACGTTAAGCTATTACGTATAGAACTAATCCCTCTTGCTAGGTATAATAGGCAACCTAATAGCTAAGTAGATAAGTATTTTAAAGCTAATCTAGTACTAGAAAGCTACTAAATACGCACCTACTTTATATATTACAACACTAGCCGCTATAATATAATAATTAGTTATAAGCTACTTAAGAAAGTTAACGTTTAGGTTAACTATAAGTAGCGCGTACTAATATAGCTAGACACTAATTAATTAATTAATTATAAACGCGACGCGTTTATTCTTATATAATTCTCTTAATCTACTACTAAAGCTTAAGTAGCTTACTAAGCTAATGCTAATCGCCGCGATACTCTAATATTAGTAGTAGAAAAGCTAAGAGTAATATAACAAGAGAAGAGAGAATTATAACGCTAAGAGCTTTAAGAAAACCTACGTAAGATAGACAGGTAGCTTAAGAATCTTAACCTACTTACTAGGTTACTCTATAAGCTAAAAAAGCTACCTATTTCGCGAGAAACATACTTAAAGGCTAGGCTTAACGTTAATATAATTAGCGCGGCTATCTTTATAATTAATGCGCGGTAAAAAGATACTATAATTAGGCACCTTAGTGTCTATAAGGTTAATTAGCTTATTACTAATAGAAAGAAAACCTCTATTACTAACCTAGAGAAGAAACTCTACTAACTAGTTATCTAAAAGCTTCTATCTCTAGAATATACTAGCGTAACTATAGTCTATTTCTTAAAAAAGAATTCTAATACTCTGCTACTATATAGAGAGAGTATAGATTATAATATTAAGCTTATAG
>NW_022987214.1:3631902-3651190 GCF_010094035.1 Trematosphaeria pertusa | reverse complement strand
GTATATAAGAAGACGTTAATACGTATATAGTAGTATATAAAGCTTACTACTAAAGCTATACTCTATAGAATAAGACGCTAGATCTTCTAAAGCCTCTACCTATCTCTAAGAGAGTATAGTAGAACGTCTCTATAAATTTTAAGAGTTTCCCCTCTAATAAGAAAGAATTTAACTACGTGTACGTTATTATAGATTAGCTAAGTAAGTAAAGCTTCTCTCTACTCTACTATAAGAAAATTATAGCTTAACGTATAGTAAAGCTATATTACTAATATATCTAGCGTATATATAGTTCTTCTAGGTCTATTATATTAGATTATAACTTATAGTTTACCTCTACCTTTATAGATAAGCTCTATTAGCTTATAGAAATTAAGTAGAAGCTCTCTACTACGTACTACCCGCAAACTAATAGAAATATAGAGATTGTTAATTAATATCTTAATTAGCGTCTACGTCTATTTATTAACTACTACTAGAATAATTAGTTAAACCTTCTATCTTATATAAATTAGGTATAAGCTACATTACTATATAAAACTATAGAACTAATAGCGTATAAAATTAAATTTAGATACTAGCTAATATACTACTAGAATTAGAAGAAGTGTATAATAAAAGCCTCTACTCTACGTAAGCGTCTTTCGCGCTAGAAAGCTTAGAATTTTGCTAAGAAGTAATACGACGCCGTAGAAAAAGCTACTAAAATTACACGAAGTAATATCGCAAGAGCGTAGACTAGGTAGGCGCTCTAAGTAAATAAAAAGCGCTAAGAACCTAATTTTACGGTAGGCGACCTCGTCTATATTAAACCTTGTAGCTTTTTAACGAATTAGCCTAGTATAAAGCTTAATTAATAGATATACAGCTCTTACCTAATTGTTACTATAAAGAGTTACTTCTTTTAGCTCTAACTATCTGCGTATATACGTATACACGACGTCTTTTACGCTAATTAGCTAAGAAAAGCCTTAGAGCTGTTGCTAGAGTAGGTAGAGCCTAAGTAGCTACCTATTAAAGTTAATAGTAATTTAGAATAGCCTATATATAAAATTCTAGATAGCCGTCTTTATTAAAATTACCTTTAATACTGTGCTATATAGATTACTTATAACCTTAACTCTACCTAGTATAATACTATAGGCTTTATTAACACTCTCTATAAGGTAAGAGACTTTTACGTAGTATACCTAGATAAGCTAGAGCCGCTATTACGATTAGATGCTTAGATTAAGGCGTACAAAAAAGAGGAGACTCTAGAGAAGACAGTAGAGAATTTAAAACCTGCAAGAGTAGAAGACACGAGAGTAACGCGAAGGCGCCGCTAAGAAGAGAGCCCGCGACAAAGCCGCCCCACGAACGCGAAAACAAGCCTCTTTCTCTCTAGGGGGAAGGTGGTAGCTGTAAAAGCGCTTCTAGTTTAAAACTAACACGAATACACTTACTACAAGCTAAAAGAGATAGTTAAGAGCATAACGTAGAAGTTTTAGAAGAAGAGAGACCTAGAAGGTGTATTTCGAAGCTTAGGGACGAGCTCTCCCTGTAAGGGGGGGTAATATAACAGTCTAACTTAGCTCTAACTTAGTGCTTCGGCCCAACTCAGCTCCGCCTAAGTTACATAACCCTGCCTAGCGCCTTAGCATAGGCACCCTGTGTATATAGAGAGCTCTCGAAGTATTCTTCTACTCCTTACCTTTAGATAGCTAAATTTAACCTAACCTACTCTGCTAGCACCTCTTATTCTTACAGCTCGTGGAGATAGTGCTGCCTATAGCTAACTTACCTAGCTAGGTGTTCTAGAGGCGCTTACAGTAGTAGAGACCGCGGACCTAGCCCTTACAATAGAGACTATATTATCTATAATTAACTTATCTAGCTAGGTATTCTAGAACTTAACGTATAGTAGTAGAGACTATAAAGCTAGCTCTTATATTATCTAAAGGTTAATACCTCTTTAACTAGAAATAGTAGTATAATATTAGGCTAAACTAAGTAGTCTTATAAGAAGCGTTTACTAATAGCTATACTAAGAATTAGAGCTATAAGAGTCTAGTTACTTACTCTAAGAATTAAAGCTATAAGAGCTCTAATTACTTACCTTTCTAGCGCTATATAAGACTACTAGTAAATCTAGTTAGTAGTAGAAAAGATACCTCTAGTAGTAAGCTAAAGAGAGCTATTAAAAGCTCTATATATAGAAGAACTTCTATAAAACTTCTATATATAGAAATCTTCTCTATTTTAAAAATTAATAATTCTCTACTCTACTAGTAAAGCTAATAATTAGCTACTATACTAGTAGTATATACTCTTACTTCTTAAATAAGAAGCTATATCTAAGTTAAACTACTTAAATACTATAGATAAACTTTTATAAAGTAACTCTAGAAGTAATACTCTAGTTCTATAGTACTCTTTTATCTCTATAATTCTTAAATTCTAGATAGAGAACCTGCTAGCTAGTTACTTAAACTAATATTATTATTATAAATTGCTTGTTTAATAACATAATATAATAACTAATAAGAATTAGAATAATAACTTTAAATAGAAGCTAGTATAGCTACGCTAGAGCTTAGTAATATCTAGGTTATTAGTAGTAGATAGTTCTTATATACTCTCTACCTCTAGAAAAAAGCTCTAAGAGCTTTTTCTAGAAAAGCTAGATAAAATTATTAATAAATTAGTTAGCTAATTACTTATACGCTAGATACTTAAATAATAGACCTATATATATTACTAGATTACTACTAACGTATTTACTAAAGAAGATACTATATATAAAGAGTATTAGAATTTATAGTAGAAAAAAGCTACTACTTTAGTAAAGATTTAATAGCTATAAGCGTAACTATAATTCTACTCTAGAAGCTAAATACTATCTACTCTATTAACTTAATATATAATATACTTTATAAATTAGATACTACGTATGTATAAAACTAGCGTATTACTACTAGATAACTTAATTCTAGGTTCTTATCTAACTACGTATACGTCTACTATACTACTAGTAACTAAATAACGCTTAGAAAGCTAGATAAGGTTTTCTATTAAGTTTCTAGACTCTCTATTACTATCTAATAGCAAGGTTATTACCTTTAAGTAATAGAGAGATAAGTTATAAGATAAGCTTTAAGCTAATTATAACTAGTATATAGAAAAAATAGATAAGAATACTAAGAAAACTATTATAGCTTATATACGTATATAGATAGAAAAAAATATATACTAGACTCTTTTTATAATTCTATATACTCTAAGAAATAGTAGTATATAGATTTTCTATAAATATATACTTAATTAGCTAGAGAAGAGCTATATAAACCTCTATAAGAGGCTAAACGCTTACCTTAATTTCTAGAAACTACGCTACTAAAGTACTACTAACTTTACGTACTTCTAGGTTAATTTCTTCTATCTAGTATAGAAGCGCTAGCTTCTAATAGACTAATAGGTAGAGAAGCTTTATAAAAAGCTTCTAATAAGCTTATATATATAGATAGATGTCTACTAATATTAGTATATTTAGAATTATAATTAATATATAGACTTTACTTATAATCTTACTAGAGAGCTTATTTAAGAAGAAGCTTACGTATCTAGAAAGGTTAAAAAACGTAACGTACTTACGTTATTACTATATTACGTGTCTACTACTCTTCTAGATATTCTACTAACTTCTAATAAAGCTCTAGTAATTAAGAAGCTAGTTACCTACTTCTAATACTAGTAACCTAGCTATATAAGCTATAATTATCTAAGCGCTTCTACTACGTAGAAAGCTATTAAGAATATTAATCTAGAGAAGAAACCTATAAAGCCTATAGAGCTATAAGTATCTAAGAATAACACGTTAGAATATAAATTTAATAATTTAGAAAAAGCCTAGCTCTAGAAGAAGTCTTCTTTCTAGAGCTACCTACTAGAGTAATAAACTTACGTAAAAAGCTATTTAGTAGTTCTACGTTTATCTTACTCTATTAAATATCTATAAATAGTCTTACTCTTAAGCTTAGAGGCTTAATTAATACTAGAGTAAGTAGTTACGTTCTAGTATACCTAAAGTATCTTTAGACTCTTAAAAAAAACCTCTACGTTAAGCTATTATATATAGAACCTATTTCTCTTACTAGATATAATAGATAACCTAATAGCTAGGTAGATAAATACTTTAAAGCTAATTTAATACTAGAAAGCTACTAAATATATATCTACTTTATATATTATAATACTAGCTACTATAACGTAATAATTAGTTATAAGCTACTTAAAGAAGCTAATATTTAGGTTAACTATAAGTAGCGCGCACTAATATAGCTAGATACTAATTAATTAATTAATTATAAATATAACGCGTTTATCTCTATATAATCTTCTTAATCTACTACTAAAGCTTAAGTAGCTTACTAAGCTAATACTAATTACTATAACACCTTAATATTAGTAGTAGAAAAGCTAAAAGTAATATAATAAGAAAAGAGAGAATTATAATACTAGAAGCTTTAAAAAAACCTATATAAGATAGATAGATAGCTTAAGAATCTTAACTCGCCTACTAAGTTACTCTATAAGCTAAAAAAGCTATCTATTTTATAAGAAATATATCTAAAGGCTAGGCTTAACGTTAATATAGTTAGCGCGACTATTTTTATAATTAACGCGCGTAGAAAAGATATTATAATTAGATACCTTAGTATCTATAAGGTTAATTAGCTTATTACTAATAAAAAGAAAACCTCTACTATTAATTCTAAGAAGAAGCTCTACTAGTTAATTACTTAGAAGCTTCTATTTCTAGAATACGCTAGCGTAACTATAGCTTATTTCTCTAAAAAGAATTCTAATTTACTATTACTATATTAAAAAGACGTTAATTATAATATTAAGCTTATAGTAAAAAAATACTTACTAATAGCTCTCTCTATAGTATATTACTAGAGTATCTATAGCTTATATATAACTATCTAGAAGACTATCTTTACTATAGCTTTATTATTTATAGTAACACGTTATATACGTTACTAGTTCTATTTACTAAGAAGCTAGAGAGAAAATAAAGGTTCTATATTAACTACTAAAAGCTTAATACTATTATAAAAAAAGATATCTATTCTATTTCTCTTATCGAGAAAACACTTACTTACTTATTACGCGTAAAGGTCTTTATAAAGTTAGATATTTAGTAGACTTTCTATAGAATCTAGCTTAATAAGTTAGTAGAAAATCTAACTTCTTTTTATATATAATATAGTAACTATAAGTATTATATTCTACTCTTTAGTCTTTATAATAGCCTTACTACCTTTTAGTAATATATTAATAAGATATTATATAAGTTACTAAATAATTTCTATATAGTATATATTAATAATATTCTTATTTATTTAGAGAATTCTTTTAAGTATAAGGCTTACGTTACTAAGATACTTAATTAACTATATAAGGTTAGGTTATAAGTAGATATTAAGAAGTTAGAATTTACTATTAAGAGTACTAAGTTTCTAGAATTAATTATAAGTACTAATAGAATCTAGAAGAACTCTAAGAAGGTTACTACTATTTAGAACTAGCCTATACTAAGAACTCTTAAGAGTCTTTAATTATTTCTAGGTTTCTATAACTTCTATTAAGTCTTTCTAAGAGATTATAGTAGAATTATTTATCTACTTATTAAGCTACTAAAATAGAAAGTATAGCACGCCTTTAGTAAGACTAAGCTTATAGTATTTTAGTATATTAAGAATCTTATACTAGCTAATAACATTCTAGTTTACTACTCTCTCTATTAATAAACAAGAGTTAAGATAAACGTATTAGATAGCGTAGTTACTAGAGTTCTTTTATAGCTTTAAGAGAATAGTATCTAGTAACCTATAGCTTTCTTTAGTAAGATAATAAATACTATCTAGATAAATTATAGTATTTATAATAAAGAAATACTAGTAGTTATTTTTAGTATATAAGAATAAAGAAGCTAACTAATTAGTCTATAAGATTTAGAACTATTTATAGTATTAACTAACTATTAAGCTCTAGAGTACTTTATAACTAAGTAAGAACTTACTATAAGATAGGTCTACTAGGCTAATAATATTACTAACTATAACCTTAAGCTTATCTATTAACCTAAATTAGCTAATATAGTAGCTAACGCGTTATTATAAAAGTAGAAAGAACTTAAGATCTAATAGAAAAATAATTATAGTACTTATATAAGAGCTTTTCTAAGTAAGAAATAAATTATTCTCTCTACTATTAAGCGAATTTTAGGTAAGCTAGCTACTCTAGCAGCTAAGAGGCTAGCGAGTAGTGTTACGAAAATTACGTTTATAAATATCTTTATAGAGACTTCTTTTATAGAGAATTCTTATACTATAATTAACTAGGTTATTACTACTAATTAATTAGATAAATCTCTATAGCTAGCTTAAGAAAAAGCTACTGTGTTAGGCTTCGCCTAGAAAATAGAAGACGGCTTATTAATCTATTAGAATTAATTAATAGTCTTTACTATTAACTACCTAAAAGTATATTTAATATACGCCGTATACGCTACTTAGATAACTATCTATCTAGAGCGTTAAAAGACTACCTAGTTACTATAAAATTAATATTACTAGCTAGATATATAAGAAGACGTTAAAATATATATAGTAGTATATAAGACTTACTACTAAAGCTATACTCTACGTAATAAAACGCTAGATCTTCTAAAGCCTCTACTTATCTCTAAGAGAGTATAGTAGAACGTCTCTATAAATTTTAAGAGCTTTCTCTCTAATAAGAAAGAATTTAACTACGTGTATATTATTATAGATTAGCTAAGTAAGTAGAGCTTCTTTCTACTCTACTATAAAAAGATTATAGCTTAATATATAGTAGATTTATATTATTAATATATTTAGTATATATATAGTTCTTCTAGGTTTATTATATTAGATTATAGTCTATAGTTTACCTCTACCTTTATAAATAAGCTCTACTAGCTTATATAAATTAAGTAGAAGCTCTCTACTACGTACTACTTATAAACTAATAGAAATATAGAGATTATTAATTAATACCTTAATTAGCGTCTATATCTATTTATTAACTACTACTAGAATAATTAGTTAGACCTTCTACTCTATATAGACTAGATATAAGCTATATTACTATATAAAACTATAGAATTAATAGTATATAAAATTAAATTTAGATACTAGCTAATATACTACTAGAATTAGAAGAAGTATATAATAAAAGCCTCTACTCTACGTAAGTGTCTCTTACGCTAGAAAGCTTAGAATTTTACTAAGAAGTAATATAACGCTATAAAAAAGCTACTAAAATTATATAAAGTAATATTGTAAAATCGTAAGCTAGGTAGACGCTTTAAGTAAATAAAAACTACTAAGAACCTAATTTTACTATAGGTAACCTCGTCTATATTAAACCTTATAGCTTTTTAATAGATTAGTTTAGTATAAAGCTTAATTAATAAATATATAGCTTTTACCTAATTATTACTATAAAGAGTTACTTCTTCTAGCTCTAGCTATCTACGTATATACGTATATATAATATCTTTAATACTAATTAGCTAAGAAAAGCCTTAAAGCTATTACTAGAGTAGGTAGAACCTAAGTAGCTATTTATTAAAGTTAATAGTAATCTAGAATAGCTTATATATAAAATTCTAAATAGCTGTCTTTATTAAAATTATCTTTAATACTACGCTATATAGATTACTTATAATTCTAACTCTATCTAGTATAATACTATAGGCTTTATTAACGCTCTCTATAAGATAAGAGACTTTTATATAGTATATCTAGATAAGCTAGAGCTGCTATTATAATTAGATACTTAGATTAAGACGTATAAAAAAGAGAAAACTCTAGAGAAGATAGTAAAGAATTTAAAACCTATAAGAGTAGAAGATATAAGAGTAACGCGAAAACGCTACTAAGTAATTTAAGACCTTGCTAAGCTTATAGTATTATTTAAGAAGAGAGTCTATAATAAAGCTACTCTACTAACACGAAAATAAGCCTTCTAGTTTAAATCTCTATAAGAATAGAGTAACTAGAAAGAAGATTATAGCTATAAAAACGCTTCTAGTTTAAAATTAATATAAATATACTTACTATAAGCTAAAAGAGATAGTTAAGAGTATAACGCGAAAGTTTTAGAAGAAAAGAGATCTAGAAGGCGTATTTTAGAGCTTAGAGATAAGCTTTCTCTATAAGAGAGAGTAATATAATAGTCTAGTTTAGAGATTTACCTTAGATTATATAACCTTAGGTTACGTAACCTTATTACGTAACCTAGCCTAGCGTCTTAGCGCTTAGTACCTTTATATATAGAGCCTCTTAGAGTATTCTTCTACTTCTTACCTTTAGATAGCTAAATTTAACCTAACCTACTCTACTAGTACCTTTTATTCTTATAGCTTATAGAGATAATACTATCTATAGCTAACTTACCTAGCTAGGTATTTAGAGACGCTTATAGTAGTAGAGACTATAAAGCTAGCTCTTATAGTTTTTATCTAAGACTAGAGGTTAAGCTAGCGTAGCTAGTACTACTAAACCTATCTACTATATAAAAACGTAAGTTCTTTAGAGCTAATAATATAGCTAACTAGTTTAGCTATATTCTATTTTAACTAAAAGTACTAGCTACCTAGTCTATTACTTAGTATAAATACTATATAAATAAGAGATATAAAAACGTACTATAATTTTTAATAGAAAATCTTATCTACGTTAATACGTAGAATATAAAGATAAATAAACCTATAAAAAAAAAAGATAATAAGCTTATAAAGCTATATAAAGTATTAAAAGTCTATAACTAATTATATATACTAGAACTTATATTATATATATAAATCTTTCTAGTATTCTATAACTTACTACTTTATCTCTAGTATACCTCTATAAGACTTCTAGGTTAATAGGTAATTAATAAAGTAGAGTTACGTTATCTCTATAGAAGAGTTCTTAAAAAAAAAGATAGAATAGAGAAACTTACTAAGAAGTAGAAGTTTAATATAATACTAGACTACTATAATAAGTAACTAGAACTATAGTATCTTATTAAATAGAAGAACTACGCTATAATATAGTAACTAGTATTAGACCTAAAGAGTTAGAATAACGCGCTACTAAGATTCTATATCTAATATCTAGATAAGCTAGGTTTACTATAATAGGTAAAAAGACTATAGATACTAGTTAGTCTAAATTTTTTATTATTTTATAAGCTATCTAAGACGTATAGTATACTAGAAGAGAGGTACTATTATAGTATTAACTTATCTACTTAGTTATATAACTTTAGCTATCTTAGTATCTTAGTATAGTAGATATCTACTCTATACCTTTATACCTTTATAGCTTAATATTATATAACTTATTATATATCTTAAATTCTTATTTCTTATTTACGCTATAATAATAAGCTTTCTAGATAAAAGTATTAAATATAATTTATCTTTTTATAAAAGATAATATAAAAGTTAAATTCTTTTATAAAAATAATATAGAATATAGTATAGGTTAAAAAAACGTATATATAGCTATATAGTATAGCTATATAACTAGACTAGCTAGTTTTATAAAGAAAAATATAAAATATTATTATTTTTACTTAAATAGTAAGAATTTATTTAAGTAAAAATAAGTAAGAATAAGTAAGATAATAAAAGAGTATAGTAATAATATAATATAGATAATTAAAGCTTTAAGCTTATAATCTATAAGAAATAGAATAGTAGAAAAAAATATTATTAAGTTATCTATCTAAAGTTTAGTATAACTTTAGTTATCTATATATAAAAATATTATAAATAACTTCTTTATTTAGTATTTTACTATTTTTTAATACTATTAGTAATATTAGTTTTTAAGTTTTAGATAGTTAAATTCTATATTTTACTTATATAAAAGTAATAGTCTCTAAGTATTAGATCTTTAAACTTTTAAATATATTTATTATATAAATTTTCTAACTTCTAAATATATTTATTATATAGATTTTCTAACTTTTAAATAGTTTTATATTATATTATAACTTATATTATAGCTATAATATTAATATTATTAATATAATAGTATATTATACTATTAATATTTAGAGAAGTTAAAATTATATATTTTTATAAATTTCTAAACTAAATATTTAACTTTTTATTTTATATTTAATTTAGTTATTTTTTTATAATACGCGTTCTATATATATACGTAACCTCTATAATATTTATAGTATATATAATTTATTTTATATTATATAGTTATAAATTTTCTAAAATACTTTTTTTTAGTTTTTATTTATTATATTAATTCTAAGTATTTTCTTTCTATAAATATTTTTATTATTTTTAGTTTAATTTATTATTACGTATTTATTAACTATATAATATATAATAAAATATAGTAGTTTAGTAAAATATATTAGATTATATAATATATTTTTTCTAGATTTTCTAGATTTTATTTTAGTATTTTCTCTACTTATTCTTAGTAGTAGAATTATAAGAATCTATATTTTATTATTATTATTATTATAATTTCTAATATAATAATATATAAAACTTATAGTATATAGTATTTATAACGTAATAAAAGTTTCTAGAAAACTTCTATAGAGCTAGCTCTTCTAGGTATAGCGTAATAAGAGATAGAAGTTTATAAAAAGTCTTTCTAGAGTTTTCTTCTCTAACTATATATATATATTATAAGATTATATATACTATAAGTCTTCTATATACTTAGAAGTAATAATTTTAAAATAGTTTTAGTATCTTTCTATCTTTCTATACTATACTACTAAAAAGACTTTACTTTTAAATAACTACTTAAAGCTAGTATATTATTAGTTAATAAGCTCTATATAGTTAAAACTAACTATAATATATAAAATAATAACTTTATAGAGCTAGATTAACTATATATATATATAGTTAGAAGAAGAAAACTCTAAAAAGAAATTTTTTAAACTTCTATCTCTTATTACGCTATACCTAGAAGAGCTAGCTCTATAGAAGTTTTCTAGAAACCTTTATTATATTATAAATATTTTATTCTATAAAATTTATAGATTATTATAAATGTAAGGGCTGGGTCCGCGGTCTCTACTGCTGTGAGCGCCCCTGGAACACCTAGCTGGGTAAGTCAGCTGCAGGCAGCACTGTCTCCACGAGCTGTAAGGATAAGGGGTGCTAGCAGGGTAGGTTAGGTTAAATTCAGCTATCCAAAGGTGAGGAGTAGAAGGCTGCTCTGAGAGGCTCTATATACAGAGGTGCCGAGCGCCAAGGCGCTAGGCTAGGTCACGTGGTAAGATCACGTGACCCGAGGTCATGTGACCTGAGGTAAATCCTAAACCAGACTGTTACATCACCCCCCCTTACAGGGAGAGCTCGTCCCCGAGCTCTGAAATACGCCTCCTAGGTCCCCCTCCTTCTAAAACTCCCGCGTTATGCTCTTAACCGTCTCTTTCGGCTCGTAGTAAGTGTATTCGTGTTGGTTTTGAACTGGAAGCGCTTTTACAGCTACTACCTTCCCCCTGGTCGCTCTATCCTCTGCAGAGCCTTTGCCTGTTAGGGAGAAAGAGGCTTGTTTCCGCGTCCGCGGGGCGGCTTTGTCGCCTAGCGGCGCCTTCGCGTTACCGTTGCGTCTCCTACCCTTGCGGGTTTCGAATCCTCCGCTGTCTCCTCTAGGGTCTCCTCTTTTTCGTACGCCTCGATCCAAGCATCTAATCGTGATGGCGGCTCTGGCTTATCTGGGTATGCTGCGTGAGAGTCTCTTACCTTATAGGGAGCGTTGATAAAGCCTGCGGCATTGTACTAGGTAGGGTCAGGATTATAAGCAACCTATGCAGCGCGGTATTAAAGGCGATTTCGATAAAGACGGCTATCCAGGATTTTATGTACGGGCCATTCTAGATTGCCATCTACTTTAATAGGTGGCTGCTTAGGCTCTACCTGCCCTAGTAACGGCTCTAAGGCTTTTCTTAGCTAATCGGCGTAGAAGACGTTATGCATACGCATATATGCAGGTAGCCGGAGCTAGAAGGAGTAACCCTTTATGGTAACAATTGGGTAAGAGCCGTATATCTGTTAATCCAGCTTTGCACTAGGCCAATCCGTTAAAAAGCTACGAGGTTTGACATAGACGAGGTCGCCTACCGCGAAATTAGGTTCTTGGCGCTTTTTGTTTGCTTGGAGCGCCTGCCTGGCTTGCGCTTTCGCGATATTGCTTCGTGCGATTTTGGTAGCTTTTTCCACGGCGTTGTATCGCTCCTTAGCGAAATCCTAAGCTTTCTAGCGCGAGAGACGCTTACGCAGAGTAGAGGCTTTTATCGTACGCTCCTTCTAATCCTAGTAGTGTATCGGCTAGTGTCTAAATTTAATTTCGTACGCCGTTAGTCCTGTAGTTTTATGCGGCAACGTAGCTTGTGCCTAATTCATGCAGGGTAGAAGGTCTAACTAATTATTCTAGTGGTAGTTAACGAATAGACGCAGACGCTAGTCGAGGTATTAATTGACGATCTCCGTATTTCTATTAGTTTGCGGGTGGTACGCGGTGGAGAGCTTCTGCTTAATTCCTGTAAGCTAACAGAGCTCATCCATAAAGGCAGAGGTAAACTGTAGGCCGCGATCTAATACAATAGACCTAGGAGGACTATATATACGCTAGATATATTAGTAATACAGCTCCGCTGTACGTCAAGCCGTAATTTCCTTGTAGCAGAGTAGAGAGAAGCTCCGCTTACTTAGCTAATCTACAACGACGTACACGCAGTCAAATCCTTTCTTGTCTAGAGGGAAGCTCTTAAAATCCATGGAGACGTCCTACCAAGCCCTCTTAGGGATAGGCAGAGGCTTTAGGAGACCTAGCGTCTTATCCCGCGGAGCATGGCTCTAGCGGCAAGCCTTGCATGCCGCTACGTACGTATTAACGTCTTCTCGCATGCCTAGCCAGTAATATTAATCTCGCAGCAACTAGGTGGTTTTTCTTCGTTCTGGGTAGGTAGTTACCTGAGTAGCATGCACGGCACGTATTAAATGCGTTTGTAGGTGGTTAACAGCAGGAACTATTAATTAATCCTAATAGGTTAACAAGCCGTCTTCTATTTTCCAGGCGGAGCCTAACATGGTGGCTTTTTCTTAAGCTAGCTGCAGAGAGTTGTCTAATTAGTTAGCTGCGACAACCCGATCGATTACAGTATATAGATCTTTGGTAGAGGGTGCCTCTATAAACGTATTAGCGGCGGCGATTTCCGCCGCACTGCTAGCTAATCCCTGGGCAGCTAAGACTAATAGCTTACCTAATAATCGCTCAACGGCTAAGAGGCTGATTTGCTTCTTGCTTAGGAAAGCCCTCGTATAGGCGGCACAATCCTTCTCCTTTTAAGTCTTAAGCTCTTCTTGCTTTCGTAATAACGCGTTAGCTGCTATATTAGCTAAACCTAGTTGATAGGTAAGCTTGAGGTTATAGTTGGCAATATCGTTCGCCTAGTAGACCTGCCTGGCGGTAAGTTCCCGCTTGGTGGCAAAGTACTCTAAAGCTTAGTAGTTAGTTAATACCGTAAAAGGCTCTAGATCTTGCAAGCTAATTAACTAGCTTCTCTACTTCTGTACGCTAAGGATAACCGCTAGCATTTCTTTGTCGTGAATACTGTAGTTTATCTAGGCGGTGTTTATTGTCTTGCTAAAGAAAGCTACTAGTCTCTAGATGCTGTCTTCTTGAAGCTGTAAAAGGACTTCAGCAACTACGCTATCTAAGGCGTCCGTTTCTACCCTTGTGCGGCGATAGAGGGAGTAATAAGCTAGTACGGTGTTAGACAGCATAAGATTCTTGACCTGCTAAAATGCCGCGAGCTCGATTTCTCCAAAGGCATGCCATGCTCCCTGTTTTAGTAGCTTGGTAAGGGGGTGGACAATCCAGCCGTAATCCTTCAAGAAGGCTTAGTAGAAATTGCAGAAACCTAGGAACGATTAAAGGCTCTTAAGGGTTGTAGGTACGGGCCAATCCTGGACGGCAGCAACCTTCTTAGAGTTCTTCTGGATTCTATTAGTGCTCACGATTAATCCTAGAAACTTGGTGCTTTTAACGGCAAATTTAGATTTCTTGATATCTACTTGCAACCTAGCTTTATGTAATTAATCGAGCACCTAGGCAACATAGGCTTTGTGCTTAAGCAGATCCTCCAAGTAAATAAGGATATCGTTAATATATGCTGTACAGAAATCGTCTAGCAAGCCATGCAACACCTTGTTAATATATCGCTAAAAGGTAGCAGGGCCGTTGCAGAGGCCGAAGGGCAGGACTTAATACTTATAGTTGCCGTACTGCGTGCGGAAAGACGTTAGGTTCTCTACTAACTTATTAAGCTAAATCTAGTAGAAAGCTTGCCTTACGTCTAACTTGGTAAAGACCTTAGCGCGCGACAGGCGTGTAAGCGTTTTCTAGATAAGGGGGATAGAATAGGCGTCTTTTTTCGTAATAGCGTTAAGCTTTCGGTAGTTAACGCAGAACCTCTATCCCCTACCTAGCTTTTTAGCAAACAGGACTAGTAACGCGTATGACGCATCGCTATAGACGATAAAGCCGCGACGAAGGTAGTCCTCTAGGTAATCCCGCACTAACTGCAGGTGCTCTAGCGACATGCTGTAAAGGGGACTGTTTGTTAGAGTATTTTCCGCCGTGAGCTTAATATCGTAATCCACGCCTTCTCTATGTGGCGGCAGAGTATTAGAATCCTTTTTTAAGAAATGGGCCATGGTTGCGCCGGCGTATCCTGGGGATAGGAGCTTTTTAGCAACTAGTTGGCGGAGTTCCTCCTCTAGATTAGCGGCAGGGGTTTCCTTCCTATTAGCAATAAGCTAATTAACCTCGTAGACACTAAGGTGCCTAATTGTGGTGTCTTTTCGACGCGCGTTAATTATAAAGGCAGCTGCGCCAATCGTGTTAACGTTAAGCCTAGCCTTCAAGCATGTTTCCCGCGAAACAGGTGGCTTTTTTAGCTTGCGGAGCAACCTAGCAGGCGGGTTAAGATTCTTAAGCTGCCTGTCTATCTTACGCAGGTTTTCTCGAAGCTTCTGGCGTTGCGATCCTCCCTTCTCTCGTTGTATTACTCTTGGCTTTTTCACCGCTAATATTAGGGCGTCGCGGCGATTAGCATCGGCTTAGTAAGCTGCTTAAGCTTCAGCGGTGGATTAAGGGGATCGTGTAGGGACGAACGCGTCGCGTTTGCAATTAATTAATTAATTAGTGTCTGGCTACATTAGTGCGCGCTGCTTGCAGTTAACCTAAACGTTAACTTCTTTAAGCAACTTGCGACTAATTATCGCATCATGGCGGCTAGTGTTGCAACACACGAAGTAAGTGCGGATTTAGTAGCTTTCTAGCACTAGATTAGCTTTAAAATACTTATCTACTTGGCTATTAGGTCGCCTATCGTACCTGGTAAGAGGGATCGGTTTTATGCGCGATAGCTTAACGTAAAGGTTTTTCCTAAGAGTTCGAAGGTGCTTTAAGTGCACTAAGACGTAGCTGCCTGCTCCCGTATCGATTAAACCTCTAAGCTTAATTGCAAGGCCGTTTATAGAGATTTAGCAGAGCAGGGTGAACGTAAGACTACTAAACAGCTTTTCGCGCAGGTTGATTGCTTTAGTGGGTAGCTCTAGAGAGAAGACTTCTCCTAGAGCTAGGCTTTTTCTAAATTATCTAATTCACATCCCAACGTGTTATCCTCAGGAGCTTGCGGCTCTGCGGGCTCTATAGGCTTCTCCTCTAGATTAACGTCCTCGATAGCTTTCTGCGCGGCAGGAGCCCTAGGGTAATCGCGGCTTAGGTGACTAGGTTAGTGGCATTAAAAACAGGTGACCAGCTTCTAGATTGCTGGGGCTTTATCAGGTGCTAGAAAACCTAGGAGAGCTGGGGGCGCGCGTCGCGGTATTAACGCGATCGCGTTACGCTTTTTAGCTTTCCTGGCGGCAACGCGTGCTTCTCCTAGGGCAAGCTCTTAAGCGAGGTCTTAAGCGAGGTCTACATAGTAATCATAGTTATTAACGTATTAACGTTAGTATATACCTAACTACGTGCGCATAGTCTCTAGCAGCTTCTTATAAAATTTCTCTACCCATTAATCTACTGGGAGCTGGCGCTCCTGTGCAAGGCGGAAGAAATTATTCTAGAAGTAGGCAAAGTTGGTAGCGCTTTAGCAATAAAGCTTTTAGAAATCGCGGCGAGCATTTAGCCTCTTGTGTAGGTCTCTATAGCTCCTCTCTAGCCAATTAAGGATATAATTACGGGAAACCGCTGCGCTACTGTTCTTAATAGTACGCAGTATCGCTAACAGGGTCTAGTACGCGTCTCCTTTAGTTCGCGTGCGGATATAGGCAACGATAGTTTCCTTAGTATTCTCTAGCGTATCTCTAGTATACTAATCCTAGTTAGCTTAAAGTTTGTCGTGCAAGCCGTCTCTCTACTACTTAAAGGTAACACTCTTGCCATCTAATAACAAGGGTGGATCTAGAAACTTAGCAGAGCGCGTTAGTCGGCTCTCCCGCGCTTGCGACGCTAGAGGTGTAGCTGGCTAGTATGCAGAGGGGCGAGGACCTAGGATTAAATCCTCTAGCGGCAACGCGCTTAAATTGCGTATAATTAGTATTGTAGGGAAACGCGTCGCGCGTTAAACTAGCACAGCAGGCTAGTCCCTTAAGTAGGTTAATCGCGCTCGCAGTTACTAGATTTTAGCGTCCTTTTTAGCCAGGATAGTAGCCTGTGCTAGGTTTTTCGCGTATACGTTATCTCCCTTAGCAAGAGCGTTGGCGGCGATCTGGCGATACATGTAGATTTGTTGTTTATGTACCCGTCGTATATACAATTAGCTAACTATTTCGTCGACGATTTTGGCTGGCGTTTCTAGGAAGAGCTCTTAAAGCTCCTTGGCGGAGGTAGGGAGTGTAAACGAACCTAAGGCCGACGATAGCTCTGGTATTACCAAGCTCTAGCGGAGCCTTGCAAGCTTCTAGTCGAAGTCGTTGTCCTAATTCTCGTCGGTTATCGTGTCGTGTTGCCGAACGGGGTTTTCGCGATAGAAATATTAATTGGTATATCCTGCGGGCAGGTTCGCTGCCCTGAATTCAAGGACCGTCGGGGTGAAGGGGTATTGTAGAGCTGAGGTCCTGCCTCTAGATCGGCTTCGCGAGGGTTCTCCCATAGTGTTTAGATTTGTTTAGCTTTTCGATCGAGAAAGAAGCGAAGGGGGGAGGTATTTAGCTGCTGGCGGAGCAGCGGGTTGTTGGTTCTACTAGCGGGGCAGAGAGATGGTTAGCTCTGCTGGCAGAGCAGAGGATTGTCGATTTTTCGTAATTTGTAAAAAGGGGGGGGGTTTCCGCACGTAGGAGTTCCGTAGAAGTCCTCCCGTACATAGAGCTCTTGATAGCTCTCTTCGGCTTGGTGCTAGTATCTTTCTGCCGCTAACTAGATCCGCTAGTGGTCTTATGCAGCGCTAAGGGGTGAGCGATTAATCGGTACGTTAATAGATTCTTGGGGTGAGCGACTAGGCTCTCGTAGCTCTAATCCTTGGTGTTGGCCGTTAGTAAACGCTTCTTAATAAGGCTACTTAGTTTGGCTAGATATTGTGCCGCCGTCTCCGGCCAAAGGGGTATTAACCTTTAGATAATGTGAGGGCTGGGTCCGCGGTCTCCACTGCTGTGAGCGCCCCTAGAACACCTAGCTAGGTAAGTTAGCTGCAGGCAGCACTGTCTCCACGAGCTGTAAGAATAAGGGGTGCTAGCAGGGTAGATTGGGTCAAATTCAGCTATCCAAAGGTAAGGAGTAGAAGGCTGCTCCGAGAGGCTCTATATACAGAGGTGCCGAGCGCCAAGGCGCTAGGCTAGGTCACGTGGTAAGATTACGTAACCCGAGGTCATGTAACCTAAGGTAAATCCTAAACTAGACCGTTACAATAAAGATATAATAGTACTTACTAGAAGAAAACTAGATTTTTCTAAAAGTTAGTTAAATATATATAGCTTTTTAATAACGTAATATATTCTAGTATAACTTTAATATAAGGTATAATATACTATAAATAATATATATTTAAAGTTTTATAGAAAATTATTAAGGTTTCGCTTACTTATTTAAGAAAAACGAGTTAATTTTCGTTAATTTTCGTTACTAAGAAATCGTAAGTTATTTAATAGAGTAACTAGTTTAATAGTAAAGTATGTTATATTTTATATAGCTTTTTATATATTAATTATAGATAATAATATTAGAGTAGAATTTAGAAGTACTAGCTTAGTTCTATTTAATCTAGATTTAGTAGTATTAAAGCTTAAAGTTTAATTATATACGCTAATACTCTCTACTAATAATACTACTATCTATAAGTATAAAATATCTAGTAATTCTACTAAATTAAAGTTATAATTAACTCTAATTTAGAGAAAGATTATATAGTATCTTAATTTATTACTAACTTATATTATTAAGTTACTTAATTAGCTTAAGAAAGATAATAAGCTAATAGTGTATTAACTAGTACTTATAGAGTCTAAAGTTACCTAGCTTTAAGTAGCTAATATATAGAAAAAGAAGTATAATTTATATAAAAGAAAGTAAATTTAGAAAGAAAATACTTTTATAATTAAAGCTAGCTTATAGCTAGTTACTTAAAAAGAGACTATAGATTAGAATAAGAGTAAGAAGTAGCGCGAAAAGATAGTAGTACGTAATAGCTAGCTAGCTTAGTAACGCTATAGATACTATAGTAAGCTAGAGTATAATATATAAACGTACTAGATAATGTACTTTACAAGCGAGCTAGTTACACAAGCGAGCTAGTTACCTTCTCTTGGCAACGAAAATCAACGAAAATTAACCCGTTTTTCTTAAATAACTAAGCAAAACCTTAATATTTTTCTATAAAAATTTATATATATATTCTCTATAGTATATTACACCTTATAGTAAAGTTGCACTAAGATATATTATATAATTAAAAAGCTATACGTATTTAACTAACTTTTAAGAAAAAATCTAGTTTACTTCTAGTAAGTACTATTATATCTCTATAATAATATATAGAACTTATAGTATATAGTATTTATAACGTAATAAAGGTTTCTAGAAAACTTCTATAGGGCTAGCTCTTCTAGGTATAGCGTAATAAGAGATAGAAGTTTAAAAATTTTAGAGTTTTCTCTTCTAACTATATATATATTAGTTAATCTAGCTATATAAACTTGTAATTTTATAAATTATAGTATACTTAAACTATA
>NW_022987214.1:2398511-2399773 GCF_010094035.1 Trematosphaeria pertusa | reverse complement strand
GCTAATATATAGAAAAAGAAGTATAATTCGCATAAAAGAAAGTAAATTTAGAAAGAGAATACTCTTATAATTAAAGCTAGCTTATAGCTAGTTACTTAAAGAGAGGCTATAGATTAGAATAAAAGTAAAAAGTAGTATAAAGAGGTAGTAGCACGTAATAGCTAGCTAGCTTAGTAACGCTATAGACGCTATAGTAAGCTAGAGTATAACGCGTAAACGTACTAGATAGTTAAAGATAATATAGATAAGTTAAATAGCTTATCTAGATTTATCTTAAGTAGCTTAGAGCTAGAGAAATTAGAATAAGATAGTAGCTTTTTAGTAAAGGCTTAGTAAAAGTAGCTAACTTACTTATATAGCTAGCTTACTTATAAAGTATATTATAGTATAGAAAGATAAAAAGATACTAAAAATATTTTAAAATTATTACTTTTAAATATATAAAAGGCTTATAATATATATTAGCTTATAATATATAATATACTTTAAAAATAAACTCTCTATATAAATAAACCTCTTAAAAATACTAAGTTTCTACTAAATACTACTATTTCTATTATAAAGCTTTCTATAAATATCTAATTAACTTTAGATAAATTCTAGATATAGCTTACACTTTAGACTATTTAATAAAATCTAAAGCTAAGCTTATAGTATACTATAGCTCTCTATAATATAAAGTAAAAGAAAGTTTATAGTTAACGTAATAAAATTACTCTATAATATAAAAAGATATTTAATTTAATAAAGCTTACTATAAATAAAGAGTAGATAATAGTTAAGTATATACTAGACCTAGATACGTAAGAATTTACTTTCTAGCTTACTACTATTTAAGATATAGCTAATAAGCTACTTACTAAGTAAGAGAGAAAGGTTATAGATAAGAACTAGCTAAATAACTTTATTATATACTATTCTAAGCTTAAAACGTAGCTTAATTATAAGTATAACTATTAAAAAGTAAAGTAAAAAGATTCTATAATTATTTAGACGTAGTTTAACCTAGTAGGTAATATAAAGGTAAAATATAGTATTACTAATAAAGATATATATAATTTTAATAAATCTAGCTTTATAATAAAAATAATATTATCTTAGATAGTAGTTACTAGCTCTAAAAGATAATTATAACTAAAGAGTCTTTAACTAGATAATTATAAGTAAATTTTAGTAATTATAATAGTAAGAGTAGTAGATAATATATAGATTCTACTATTTCTTATTATTATAAGTAAGAACTACCTTTTAGTATAGTATAA
>NW_022987214.1:2377490-2398146 GCF_010094035.1 Trematosphaeria pertusa | reverse complement strand
TCTAATTTAATTAAAGATTATATAGTATCTTAATTTATTACTAACTTATATTATTAAGTTACTTAATTAGCTTAAGAAAGGTAATAAGCTAATAGTATATTAGCTAGTACTTATAGAGTCTAAAGCTATCTAGCTTTAAGTAGCTAACGTATAGAAAAAAAAGTATAATTTACGTAAAAGAAAGTAAATTTAGAAAGAGAATACTCTTATAATTAAAGCTAGCTTATAGCTAGTTACTTAAAAAAAGGCTATAGATTAGAATAAGAGTAAGAAGTAGCGTAAAAAGGTAGTAGTATATAATAGCTAGCTAGCTTAGTAACGCTATAGACGCTATAGACACTATAGTAAGCTAGAGTATAATACGTAAATATACTAGATAGTTAAAAATAATATAGATAAGTTAGATAGCTTATCTAGATTTATCTTAAGTAGCTTAAAGTTAGAGTAATCTAAATAAGATAGTAGTAGTATTTAGTAAAAGCTTAGTATTTTTAGAGAGTTTATTTATATAGAGAGTTTATTTATAAAGTATATTAGTATAAAACTTAAAGCTAGAGATAGTTACTAAGAACCTAATATTCTTAAAGAATTAACTTAAATTATAGAGTTATTCTAATCTAAATATCTTAGGTCTACTTACTTATTATAATTATAGAATCGAAAATAGGGTTAACTAGCTAGAATAGAAGAGACGATAGGCTAAGCCTAGAGTTATAAGACAGAGAGTTACGTATAGAGTTATAGAAATAATTAGAGTTACGTAACGTAGATTAGACAGATTAGAGAAATTAGAACTAATCTAAGTAATTAGCCCTAATCTAGAAGATCTATAAGAGCTAGAGCCTTAGCACCTAATCTAGCTAAGATAGCATATATATATAACTAGAAGAAGCTTACTTTTTATAGCTTCTTATAGTTATTACTTTATTTACTAAATTGCTATAGAGACTTATAATTTATAGTATTATTACCTCTACCTCTTTATTACTAAAGATTCTAGCCTAAAGTATACCTCTTACCTTCTCTTATAAAAGTAAGCCTTAGTCTTAGTTAAGAGAACAGCTTATAACAAAATAACTATCTAACGTTAAAGAGTAGAACTATTATATTAATAGTTAGAACCTAACCTAGAAAGACCTAAGCCTAGAAGCTAACTATAGAAGAATAGATTGTAGAACTCTAATAGGTTATTATAGTACTCTAGAAGATAAGTGTTTAATAGGTAGAAGAGCTAGCTATAATAAAATAATAGATATAGGCTAAGATTACCTTACTATAACGCTTTAATAGTAAGAGAGAAAATCTTAACGTATTTCTAGTAGCTATAGAACTCTACCTATAGTATAATACTATAGCATTTCTATAGAATAAGAACAAGATTCTAGAAGCTATAATAAACATAGAAGAGAAAGCTCTTATATAAGCTAAACTCTATATATTAGACTAGCTAGAAAATAAGAGTAATATAAAGAGAATATAATAGTTTATAGATAAAATCTTTAAAAGCTAGACTAAGTTTATAAAGCACCTTAGAGAAACGTTTAGAAAAGTTAACGTATATAAGGTAGCCTAGAAAAAGCTATTCTAGCTATAATAAACTAGATTAGCATTCTAGTATATAGCTATATTTAGATAGCTAAGTACTTACCTAGACTAGAATAACTTTATACTAGTAGAACTCTTCTATAAAGAGTTAAAGAAATTAGTTAAAGACGATATTACGCATGCTAAACAACCTAAGAATCTAAGCGACATAATAGAAATAGTAGTAAAAATTAATAACTAATAGTATAAATAAAATCTAGAACGCTAATAGAGTAGAGATTACTCTACGCTACTAATAGTTAGAACTAGATAACTATAGACTATATTCTAAGAAGACTCTATAGATCTAGACTAGGTTAAGACCCTATAGAAAGAGAAATAAACTCTAAAGAATAAGAAAAAGGTATAATACTTTAAGGAAGAACTATACCTAGTCTATAGAGAAAAAGAACACTTTACGTAAAAATACCTAAAGAAAAAGAAAATAGTTAGAATAATCTAAGTAGACTATAATAGCCTTATATAGATAGTATGCTATAATAATAGCTATATAATATACTAGAGAGATAAGGTTAACTTAGAATAGTACCTAACTAAGGTTAGAGCTATTATACTAGAGTACTCTACATATATAGAATACCTTACTCTAGATACTATCTAATAATATATTAACGTATAATAGTACTAGATATACGTAGAATTCTATAACGCCTAGAGCTATTAGCACGCGTACTAGAATATTCTGTTTACTAATAAAGAATTCTAGAAGGCGTTAGACGCTCTTAAGATAATAGCCTAATTAGTAGAATACCTTATAGATAAAGAGGTGCACACGTATATCTAGAAGATATACTAAGGCTTCTCTATAAACTACTCTAGAGCCTAGAAAGCTAAGTAGTAGTAACTAAGGTCTGTAGAAAGAGGTAAGTATTAGAACCTCTTCTATAAGGTATACCTAACTAAGCTATTATAAGAGAAGAAACTCTCTAGGCTATTTATATACAATTAGAAAATTAAAGCACGTCTATAGTAGAAGCTATACTAGCTATATAAAGGTAACTATCTAGAGTATAACTATATCTACTAGGCCTACTTATTAGTAGTCTATAGAGAAGAGGGTAAGGTAGTAGTTAAGATAGCTATTAGTACCTAGAGACTAGATAAAGAAGAAATCTAAGTAGCTACGTATATAGATTCGCGCCTCTAGAAAAAAACTAGCTAAATAATAATACCTAAACTAGTTAAAGAAACATATAGTAAGAAACACTATACTAAGCTATAGAATTAGTATACTATAGAGTACTAGTACTATTAGAAATAATACTAAACTATAGAATAGAAAGCCTAGCACTCTAACTACTATATACTTAATTACTAGTAGTACTTTCTAGAATAGAAGTATCTATACTATAGAAAAAAGGCTAAGAATAAATATATAAAACTCTACTAGACTATATACTTACTAGAAAGATACCTAGTATACCTAGCAAAAAAAAAATAAGGGTTAGTACTAGCCACCCCCTTAAAGTTAAAAAACTAATAGGCCTCTAAGGTAGAGGTCTAGCCTAGAAAGACTCTATTTAGACTATTAGTAAAGTTATTACTCTAAAACCTAGAATACTACGCGTAAAAGCTATATTAGAAAATAAAGAATTTATAGCCTATATAGATAGTAGAGTAGTAAAGACGTATATTTTTACTAGTCTAGTAAAGCTATAGAATATACTATTTTAAGAGAAATAATAGCTATACTAAGTATAACTTATAGATAACTAGCTACCTATCTTTAGCTAAAAATAGATTTACTTAGAAACTAAGGCATAGATATTAGATGTCTAGAGAATATAGAAATAATAATTCTATAATATTATAGAACTAGAAAATATAGACGTACTTCTAGAGCTAGATTAGCTATAAAGATATAACTCTAATATTAGTTAGATTAGGTTAGAACTCTAAGGAAGGCCTAAAGTAGTATAGAAGGCTAGAGTAAAATACTACCTAAGAGCTTACTAAAAGCTAGAGGTAAAGATTAGAAGAATATCTCTTACAAGTTTAATAAAACAAGTAAAGAAATAACCTTAAGACGTTAGCATTATATAGATATAGAAGCTATAACCTAATATAGAGTAACTACCTTATAAGATTAAGAAAGACTATAAGAAGTTCGCGTTATTATTTAATAAATAGAATAATAGCGTTCTACCTAAACATAAACTATAGAACTATAAGATACCTATAGAAGATAAAGCTACGCTAAAGCTAGAACCTATATACCTACTTAGCTATAAGTAAAGAGAGAAACTTTAGAAGTACCTAGAGAGACTTCTATAAAAGAGATATATTTAAGAAAGCTAAAGTCTAATAGCCTTACTAGTGCTATTTATACTAAAAAAGAATAAGTAGTTAAGACTATACATTAACTACTAATAGCTTAACTAAGTAACTTAAAAAAATTAATATCTACTACCTATAATCTTAGAACTAATAGACTAGCTTATAGAAACATAATAGTTTATAAAGTTTAATATTAGAGAAGAGTACTATAGAATACAAATTAAAAAAGAATATAAGTAGAAGATAGCTTTTAGAATAAGAGAAGGCCTATATAAATACCTAGTTATACTATTTAGACTTACTAATATACTAGTAATATTCTAAAGTATAATTAACATAGCCCTATATAAATATATAGAAAGGTTTACTATAGCCTACCTAGATAATATACTTATATACTTAAAGAGAGAACTAGAAGAATATAAGAACTATGTATAGAAAACACTATAGAAGTTTAGAAAATATAAACTTCTAATAGCTTCTAATAAGAGTAAGTTTTACTATATAAAGACTAGCTACTTAGAATTCTACCTAACCTAGAAAGGAATTTAGATAGAGATAGACAAGGTTTAGGTAATTCTAGACTAGCCTATACTCTAAATAGTAAAAGAAGTATAATTCTTTCTTAGATTTACTAACTACTACTAAAAGTTTATCTAAGAGTATTTATAGATTACTACTCTACTTATAGAAGTTACTAAAAAGAACTAAGAGTTTAGATAGAAAGACTTATAATAATAAGTATTTAAGACGCTAAAATAAATATTTACTACTATACTACTACTACAAACGTTTAATAAAAATAAACTAATATAGATTAAAATAGATATATTAGACTAAGCTCTAGAGATATACCTTAGCTAACCTAGAGAAGATAGTAAGTATTAACTATACTTCTTCTACTTAAGAAAGTTCTTAGTACTAGAACTTAACTATAATATATATAATAAGAAACTTATAGCTATTATAGTAGTAATAAAGAAATAGAGAATATACTTAGAAGGCGCTAAGTACTCTATTAACGTAGTGTTAGACTATAAAAACCTTATAGCATTTATAATAACAAAAACGCTAAACTAATAATAAGTTAGGTAGGTAGAAACGCTAGCTATACTAGACTTTATAATATAATACTAGAAGAGTACTAAAAATAGAGTAGTAGACGTACTTAGCTAAAGAGTAGACTATATAATAGTAGCTAAGAAAGAATACAAAGCTATGCTTTACATTAGACTAGATAGAACTCTAGAATATAATAGTCTATAGATTAACTAGGTTATAGAAATCTAAGACTAGTAGAATAATAAACTAGAGCCGCCTAATAAATAAGAGAAAAGAGAGGTGCTAGAAGCTCTATAAATAGAATTTCTCTAGAAATTCTATAGCATAATAACGTATAGATACTAAGAAGTTAAACGTACTCTTAAAAGACTATAATAAGAATATAGGTTCTCTATAATAAAGAAAAAAGTTATAAGAATAGTATAAGAATATATAGAATACTAATAAAATAAAGTAGTTAGATATTAACTATATAGACTACTATAACTATTAAAACTACTTATAGTACTATAGTAATACGTTACTATAGACTTTATTACAAAGCTATCTAGGTTAGTTAAACCTACGTTAAAAAGAAAATACAACGCTATCTTAGTAATTATAGACTAATTTACTAAATACGTATACTTCTACCTAACTAGCAAAACTCTTAAAGCTAAAGAACTAGCGTATAAGGTAAGCTAATAACTATTTAGCTAGTATAAGATACTAGAATAGGTTACTATAGATAGAGATAAGCTATTTACGTCTAAGTTCTAGAATATACTACTTAGTTAGATAGAAATAAGTAACTAAATATTAACTAGCTTCTACCTATAAACTAATAGCTAGATAGAATAGATAAACTAGACTCTAGAAGAATACCTAAGAAATTACGTTAACTAGAAATAGAATAACTAGGTTAAACTACTACCTATAGCATAGCTAGTATATAATATAGTAAAATAAGAAACTATAGAGATAACTCTCTACTAAGTATATTATAGCTATAAGGCTAGAATATATAGATTATTAGCATATATAGCTATAATCTCTTTAAAGGTAAAGAAGAAAAAGCGCTAGATAAGAATAATTTATAATAAGCTACAAAAAATAGTAGAAAAAATAACTTAATAGGTAAATAAGAAAAGAATTAAGAGACTAACCTTTAAGAAGAGGGGTAAAGTTTTTATTCTATAAAAAAACTTACGTACTAAACAACCTAGTAAAAAACTTAACTACTTAAGAATTAGACTATTTAAAGTTAATAAATAACTTAAACCTATTAACTTTAGGTTAAAGCTACTATTAATAATGCGAATACACCCTGTATTCTATAAATCTAAACTTAAACTAGCGCCTAATAACGCGCTACTTAATAAATAAACTAAGGTAGAACTAGACTAGAACTTTAAGGTTAAAAGAATACTAGATAAAAGGTGTATATAAGGTTAGTAGAAGTACTAGATTAGATAGAAAGAATATCTACTAGAAGAAGATACCTAGAAACTACTAGAAAATCTTAGAAACTACTCTAAGAAGCTTAAGAAGTTTTATTAGCAGTACTACTCTTAAAACCTAGAGACTAGAACTCTAGATTCTCTAGACTACTCTAGTTAAACAACTAAAAAGAATTAACTAGAGGAATAGAAGGTTATAGCTATAAGAGCTACTATACCTTACGCTCTAACTACTCTAACTCCTTAATATTAGCTAGATTCTTTAAAAGTAGCGCGTTGCAATAACGCTGCACTAGCTCTAACTACTTCTATAAACGCTTGCTACGAGCATCCGCAGACTGCTAGAATTCGCCTAGGCAGGCCTTCTAGGCACGCAGGCGATCTAGCTTAAGCCGCTAAGTCTTAGCAAGGCGCTCTGCCTTAAGACTAGCCTTAGACTACTAAGAACGCAGGTTAGCCGCTAGCTAATCTAACTTTTCTACCTCTTTCTAGTCTAACACCTTATTACAAGACTAACTCTTTATAATACACTCTAAGTAATAACTAGAAAACACCTCTATAACGTAACGTAGGTTATAAGAATAGTAAGCGCTATAAGAGTTGTTAGATATATTAGCGCTAGTATATAGAATAAGGTTAGTATAATAGTAATAATAAACTATTAAAGACTTAGTACGCGTAGGTAGTATAGTAAGAATAGAAGAGAAAGAGAGAATATAATACTATAGAACTATAGGTAGTACTACTCTTATATAGAACTAATATAGAATAATAAAATACTATACCTAGAGACAGAATAAAGCTTTAGAATAACGTTTTAGAAGAAAGAGTAAGTATTATAATTATAGAATTAGAAATAGAGTTAACTAGCTAGAATAGAAGAGATAATAGACTAAGCCTAGAGTTATAAGATAAAGAGTTACGTATAGAGTTATAGAAATAATTAGAGTTACGTAATATAGATTAGATAGATTAGAGAGATTAAGACTAATCTAAGTAATTAGCTCTAATCTAGAAGATCTATAAGAGCTAGAGCCTTAGTACCTAATCTAGCTAAGATAGTATATATATATAACTAGAAGAAGCTTACTTTTTATAGCTTCTTATAGTTATTACTTTATTTACTAAATTACTATAGAGACTTATAATTTATAGTATTATTACCTCTACCTCTTTATTACTAAAGATTCTAGCCTAAAGTACACCTCTTACCTTCTTTTATAAAAGTAAGCCTTAGTCTTAGTTAAGAGAATAGCTTATAATATTACTAGAGAAAACTAAGTACGTCTATTCTTATTTCTATTATAATTATTAGCTAACGTTATTAAGAAATTAAAAATCTCGCTTTTTAAAGTAAGAAGATTACTTAGAAGTTAATTAATATACTCTCTACTATTTAATTAAATAGTAATTATTTAAGATATAGATATAGAAGCTTTCTTAAAGCTAATAAAACTATATAAACTAAGGCTAAGATTAAGAAAACTATAAAGCGCCTTAATAGAATTTATAGAGAATTATAATTCTATAACGTACTTTATAAGTAAACTAACTATATAAGTAAGCTAACTACTTTTACTAAGCCTCTACTAAAAAGCTACTATCTTAGTTAGATTACTCTAACTCTAAGCTACTTAAGATAAATCTAGATAAGCTATCTAACTTATCTATATTATCTTTAACTACCTAGCACGTTTACGCGTTATACTCTAGCTTACTATAGCGTCTATAGCGTTACTAAGCTAGCTAGCTATTACGTACTACTACCTCTTTACGCTACTTCTTACTCTTATTCTAATCTATAGTCTCTTTTTAAGTAACTAGCTATAAGCTAGCTTTAATTATAAGAGTATTCTCTTTCTAAATTTACTTTCTTTTACGCGAATTATACTTCTTTTTCTATATATTAGCTACTTAAAGCTAGGTAACTTTAGACTCTATAAGTACTAGCTAATACGCTATTAGCTTATTATCTTTCTTAAGCTAATTAAGTAACTTAATAATATAAGTTAGTAATAAATTAAGGTGCTATATAATCTTTAATTAAATTAGAGTTAATTAGAACCTTACTTTAATAAGATTACTAGGTGTTTTATACTTCTAGGTAGTAGTATTAGTAGTAGAGAGTATTAGCGTGCGTAATTAAACTTTAAGCTTTAATACTACTAAATCTAGATTAAATAGAACTAAGCTAGCGCCTCTAAATTCTACTCTAATATTATTATCTATAATTAATACGTAAAAAGCTATATAAAATATAGGTAAAAACTTAGTTTTTATAATATAGTTAATATAGCTATATATTAGAATTTTAACTTAGTAGCTATATACTACCTTTAATAGTAAGAAGTAGCTAATATTAAGTAGCTATAGAAGGTATAATAAATATACTAGTATATAAAAAGCTATAATTTTATTCTTCTTATAGTACTACTAGAATTTAATAGAGCTATAGCTTTTATAGTTATCTAAAATTAGTAGATAATATATATCTATAATATAACTTTTAGTATACGTATTAAAGTACTTTAACTACATAATACTAACTTTATTTATTATCTAGCTACTTTTAGAGATAGCTATAACCTAGTTATATAGTAGCTAGCTACTCTTATACTACGCTAAGAGGTAGTTCTTACTTATAATAATAAGAAATAGTAGAACCTATATATTATCTACTACTCTTACTATTATAATTACTAAAATCTACTTATAATTACCTAGTTAAAGGCTTTTTAGTTATAATTATCTCTTAGAGCTAGTAACTACTACCTAAGGTAATATTATTTCTATTATAAAGCTAGATTTATTAAAGTTATACGTATCTTTATTAGTAATACTATATTTTACCTTTATATTACCTACTAGGTTAAACTACGTCTAAATAATTATAGAATCTTCTTACTTTACTCTCTAATAGTTATACTTGTAATTAAGCTACGTTTTAAGCTTAGAATAGCGCTTAATAAAGTTATTTAGCTAGTTCTTATCTATAACCTTTTCTCTCTACTTAGTAAGTAGCTAATTAGCTATATCTTAAATAGTAGTAAGATAGAGAGTAAATTCTTACGCGTCTAGGTTAAGTATATAGTTAATTATTACCTACTCTTTATTTATAGTAAGCTTTATTAAATTAGATATCTTTTTACGCCTTTTAGTTACTCTATTATATTAGTTCTTTAGCGTTAATTAGTAGACTCTATATATAGCTATAGCGCGTTATTCGCTCTAGATTTAGCTAGTCTAGAGAGCGAAAAGAGTAAGCTATATTCTAGCTTTATAAAAGAATAATTCTACGTAAGTAGCTAGACTTATAGTAGTTAAAATAATTTTTAGTAGAGGCTTAGTAAAAGTAGTTAGCTTACTTATATAGTTAGTTTACTTATAAAGTACGTTATATTTATTTTTTCTAGAAAAGAGAATCTCTAGACTCTAGATAATATAACTAGAGAAATTACTAGGTTTATATATAAAGGTAGAGTAAATTTAAAAGCTACTCTATTAATATAGATAGATAAACTTCTTAAAAAGTAAAAGGTTAGTAAGATGTTAGCCTCTAAATAGTACGAGTAGCTTTTAGAAGCTATCTTAAAACTTACAAATATAAGTACTAGCTTTTAAGAAGTCTTTTAAGAAGTCTATAACTAACTTAGAAAAAACCTTTAGTACGTGTAGAAGAATAATTATTATAATAATATAGATAATACTTACTAATAAACCTTTTACTAGATTCTTAATAAATATAAGAATATATTCTATATAAATCTTATAATATAGCTTTAAGAAGGTTCTAGAATCTATTAGCTTAGTAGTAAGACTAAGTCTAGAAAAAGTATATTAATAAAATTCTTATACTAGAACTAGTAATTTATAAAAAAGCTTAAGTCTTAGGTAAGTAGTTCTCTTCTAACTCTTAGTTTCTTCTTCTAGAACGCTAGATTAGATCTCTAGAAATTCTAAGAAGAACTTTTCTAGTTACTACTATTTAGAGCGCTAGAATAGAAACTATTACTAGAACTAACACTTTTTTCTAAATAATACTACTTTAGCACTAAGATAATTAAGTTTATCTTCTACGAGCTACGGCGAGCTTTTAGCTAACTAATTAAAGGTCTTAATAGATTATATAAAGTAGTTCTACTTATTAATAGCCTAGATAAATTTAACGCGAACTACGCTACTACTATAATAGACCTAGTAGATGTTTTTATAGTAGCTATCTATTCTTCGTATTTAAAAGCACTAGTGTTAAGCAGGCTAATTCCTAAATTCGAATCTGCTTTTGTAAACTAGCCTAAGCTGCGCCTTTATAAGCTTACACAAAGGGATATTACTACATATGTTAACGCTAAATTATAGAGACACCTCTGTTTTACTAAGCTCTCTATAGAAGATGCTGCTGGTACTAAAGCTCTAATAGCTAAGATAGTCGAAGCTGCTTTCGGGGTTTTTCTTTAGGTAAAGCTCGTCGCGCGCCCGCTTCTTAAGGAGTTCTACAATTATAACGCTATTAATAATCTGCAGCGACGACTTTGGGATCTCCTACGCGATCTTAAGGAGCTATTTAGGCATATATTGGACAAGGTGCCAGCTGAGTACAAAGAGCCCGGACTAGATACCTTCTACGATCTAGGGACCTCATGATGCCTCTGTAAATCTCACCGCCATGGGCCTTTTTTTTGCGGAAATGGACGTTAATACAATCCTAAGAGCCGACGTTGCACCGCTTTCTCCCTCGGAGCGCCAACGAAGAGAGAAGAAAATAGAAGGGAGGCTTAGAAGCCGCTGCATAGGTCTATTAGAAATTCGGCGTTAAATAGAAGAATCTAATAAAGATACAGAACAGGAATTTTTTGTTACGTACCTGCATAGGACTGTTGCAGACTTTCTAGGCTAAAACGACGTTTAAAGTGCAATTATCGACCACATAAAGGAACCAAGCTTCAATCCTTATATGTCACTTGTACAGTCTTTAGTCATGAGGATTAAGTACGCGGAGGTACCAGTGCGGTCCTCTATGATCACAAAAGCGGATTTTGAGTGGTCCATCTTGAGTCTGTACGATCTTGTCGACAGTGCCATGCATTGTGCGCGCTCGGCTGAGATGTCCACCAAGCGCCGGCCGAGGAATTCCTGGACGAGCTGGGCAAAACCATGGCCAAACACCATCGATCGCTTCAATCGATAAAGATGTTACGAGAAATGAACAAACCAACCCAGCACGAACCTGATATTGTTCATCTCATGAACACCCCCCTTGCCATTGCAGTTACACACGGGCTTGCATTGTACGTTCAATGTAAAATCCGCAAGCTCGGGGAGAAATATCTACGCGAGAAGGGAAGTCGCTTGCTCTTGTACGCCTGCGACCCAGCTTCTAGCTGCATTCTCCCTGAGATTGTACAGACCCTGGTCGAATATGGCGCGGACCCCAGCAAAAGTTTCATGGATTCAGCCCATGGCAATGGTGCCTAGAGCGCGATTAGAAAAACGAAGTAAGTAATGGATTCCTACAGGATGACCTATTACACTACGTTACAGCACTCCAAGTCCTCGTTTTACATGGAGCGGACCCGAATGCTTCTTACCAGGCGTTCAATATTAGAGAAAGTGGTCTCAGGCACATATCTGTCAAGTTTGGCTACCTTTTCGAAGAGTAGCGGAGCCTTACAGTCGCAGAAAAAGAGGCGATACCCAAAGTAATTGAGCTAACAGAGCTCCTTACCAAGAAGAGCGCAAAAAGTGACGAATGGAACATGATCGATTACACTTGGAAGAAAGTTTTTCCGCCGGTCGAAGAAGACGCGTCAGATGAACAACGGACCAGCAATTGTGCCTCAAAGTTAGGGCCGACAAAGGTGTCCTCATCGAAGGAGGGTTACATCGCAAAGAAAGCGCAGAGCACCCTCAGACGAGTGTTGAAGAAACGAACTTGAGCTGCAACGTACGCTGAACGTTGTCGCCATCCTGCCTTTGGCTGTGTATACGTCTCTAGGGCTCTACAATAGGGAATTGGTGCGCACAAAGACTGGCCGTCGTGGCGAGGCCTGCGCCTCAGCGCTCTCTTCTACGCATCGCGGACCGACACTTCGGCTCGCGCCTTCCACAATATGTTAGCCAGGCGCTGTTCATTATAGAGTCCACTGTTGGATTTTTTGCCAGCGCGGTGTTAGTGTTTGCGTTGGATAGTGGTCCAGGTTGCGGCTGTGATGAGCAGGAGCAAATGCCATGTCAGGTTTTCGGTTGTTTAGTTGTTTCAGTGTGTGGCGGCGGTGTCACTTTTTACAGTCATGGCGTATTTCTCTTCTATTTTTCGTCCCGTTGTTTTACGCTCTACGCTATTGCCAGATCTACGTCTCGTATTCCTTCCAAATTCTTACCGCGCATAAATCGAATCAGGATGCTCGTTGAACGGAAAGAAGCAGAATGAGCCCCCTAATTGCAAGATAGTAACATCTAATAGTTAATCGCGGAAAGGGGCGCTTTTCTGTGGAGTTTCCCTGACCGCATGTCGGCGCGGGGCCTACCAGCCTGCAACACCTACTAATGCAGAATATTCACCTACTTACAGTACCCAATCTTGCATGCTTGACAGGCCGAAATATCGCACTGAGGGCATTTAAAGAAAAACTTTTTACAGGACTTTCTACAAAAGACACAATCTACTCTTCCTTTCCTCCGTGTCCAGCCTATGTGATGATGGTCGCATTCTCTAAGATCGTGAGCCTCAGGTTGCGCTGGCCTTGCTCGTCGCAGATCAGCGGCGTCTCGCATTCTCGCCCAATTCTCCCGAATAGCGTCAAGCTTTTCTTCTCTCACCATAGCCTTTAGTCTCTCTTCTGCAGCGGCCTCTTGCTCTTGCCTGGCCCTCCTAGCGGCATCTTCGGACTTTCGGTCCGCCTCCCTTTGCTTCTCTCTGCGCAGCCGCTCTCTGGCTGCATTTTCTTGTTGTTCCCTAGCTCTTCGCGCTGCCTCCTGTGATCTTTCCTCCGCCAGTGCTTCCTTCAATTTTCTTGTTCTCTCGCGTTCTTCTTTCTCTCTGGCAAGTCGCTCTTCAGCCCTCCTGCGCGCCTCCTTTTCCTCTGCTGCCTTTTCTCTTGCTATTCGTTGCTCCTCCTCCTCCTTACGTGCCCTCTCAAGCTCCGCTGCTCTTCTTTGTCGTGCTATCTCTTCGGCTCGTCGACGCTCTTCGTTTCGCAGTTCAATCTCTTGCCATGCGTAGTATTGATCCCATGCTTGCCGCAACTGCGGGTAATGTATGTCATATGTACAGCGATTAGAAGGATCCCGAAGAAACTCGAATGCAGCTCTAATCTAATGCGTAACAGTATATCCATTCAGCGAGACAACCGTAGAGCAATTACCAGACTTACCTTGCGGAATTCGTGTGCATCAACGCACACTCCTGGACCTTGTTTGTCCGGGTGATGCTTTTTAGCAAGCAAATAAAATGCCCGTTTTATTTCTGGGAATGTTGCTGTTTGTTGCAGCCCAAGATCCGCGTAATAGTCAGGTGTCTCCGGAGGATGCAATTCGGGCATGAAATCATCCATTTCTTTACAGCATGCAAAGCGTACTTGTATGGAATTAGATGTTTCGGCGTGATAATGAGTTATATTTCGCAGAGATGTCAGCATATTTCTCCACTCAACTGCGGTAAGTGGACCAACCTTTAAGTCTCGTGGCCGTGAGTGGGGCCGCTCTTCCGCTACAGCATGCAGTATAGATCTAACGGCCCATCCTCTAGAGCAAAGATTGTTATATGCCCACTCGTTCGCCTCTCAAAAGTTTACCAAGGGCGCACTTGTTTGTCTCTCATCGAGAGAGCCCCGCCCTTGATGCCTTATCCAGCATAAAACCATGCACCAATAATATTTCACCACGTATACCCAAGTAGCGCGGTAGTCATGCCACTTGTCAAAACGCCACATCCGTCTCCGTAACGCATTTGGTGAGGGAATTTCAGTTGCGATAGTAGAACCATCTATGATTGGGCTAGTAAACATTCGAATTACCTCCCCAAAAGTTTGCGTTAAATTAGCTTGCGGAAAGACCCGAATGATCGACCGCGGAATGAGAGACATGTTCCCCGGCGCGTGCTATACGGGGAAAGGGCTAGTAACTAGTAGCTGCTCGCCTAAGGCCCCCTGGTGTGAAATGGACAAGGAGAGGAGAAGGACGACAGATCGCCGATCCATCATTTCGCCAAGGCTTTGGACTCTCGCAGTTGATCGTGGAGAGCGATGGCACGATGAGTGAAGATCCTTGTCTTTGGAGATCGGCGGTATTGATGGTGGAAACGAGAACTGCGCATACAACTTCACGATGGAGCATCAAGCTGCAGACGACAATGTGGCGGTTGGGTGCGGGAGCCCATACAACGTGAGTCTCGGGGCGGCATTTGCAAACTCTTAAGGGTTTCTACCTGGCGTACCAAATGTTTAGTCGCTTCAATTGCTGCGCTCACAACTTGGATAAACGCACGGCGTAGTAACGCGTTTTCATCGAAGTAGTGCTGTCTACTTCGAGTTTCTATCTTGCTGTCCGGCCTTGTACATGTCAGCCAGCAGTGACGTTCCCGCCAACAGTGTGCTAGGCTTGTCAAACTCGACGAGTACACCTCCGTCTAGGACTGCAACTTTGTCGAATCTTTCAATGTATCGCAGCCGATGGACGACGGCCAGAACAGTTTGGGTGGAGACGTCGCTGTCGAGGACATCCTGCATTACAGACTCCGTCAAAGCATCGACGCTTCGGTTTGGGTCAGTCAAAGCTCACCAGCATGCTAAGACGGGTTAGAATTCTCCAAACTTACCTGCTTGTAGCCTCGTCAAGAATCAAGATCTGACTTTTCCGAACCATGGCCCTCGCCAAACACAACAGCTGCCTCTCTCCCACAGACCACAAGGATAGTGACGTCTGCGCATCAAGACCACCACAATCCATTACTCTATCCCAGATCTTCAGGCGTCGCAGGGTCGAGACTATGGCCTCGTCTTGTACTTGACCTAGCGGGTCGATGTTGAACCGTATCGACCCAGGCATCAGAAAAGGCTCCTGCGGCACAACGTTGATGCGCGAACGGAGATCCGATGGGATCAAGCTCTGAGTCTCTACGCCGTCTATTGAGATGGAACCGGTGAAGTTGATCATATGAAGCAAGCTCAATACGAACGACGTCTTTCCGCTACCGGAACGCCCACAAATCGCCACCTTCTCACCAGCGGCGATGGCAATGGAAAGATTTCTTAGGACCGGGTGACCGCCAGGTCTACGATCAAGTCAGTCACGAAGAAGCCATTAGCTGCACAAGGCCACGTACTTGTAGGCTGCCGTTACGTTCTGAAAGCAAATTGCACCTCTCGCCGGCCAGTTGCCAGGCCCAACTAGAGGCTGGCGTATTCCTAACTCTGTTTCCTCCGATGTCGTCTTCTCTACAAAGGACTTGACCCTTCCGACTGCACCGATCGAAGTCTCGAGCGCGGTCCAGGATTTGACGAGGAGGGCCAGGACTTGGTTGAAAGTCATTACCGTGACGAGCGAGACGCCGACGGATCCGGGATCGAATGAGTCCCTCCAAACCACCAGAATGGTAACAAGAACGGCCGCGAGTACTGCCACGATGAGATCCAATGCCAGGGCAAGCCATTGTTGAATGCAATAGAGGAGGTACACTGGTTTCTGGGACCGGTCGAGCAGAGCATGGAGCTTCTGCCTGAATGCACGTTGCCATCCGAATGCGCGGATCGTGTTGGCGCCGTTAGTCGTCTCGAGAAAGTGCAGATACACGGGGCCTTTTGCCTCAATGTCAAGTAGTCGCACCTGGCGAGACGTCCGCAGGTAAAACCGCTGCACGAAGAAGACGCTTCCCGCAATCAAAGGCAGCGTCGCGGATAGGTACTTGGCAAAGACGGCGAGAAGGATGACCTTGGCGACGCATTCGTATAGAGCTTTGATTCCCTTAGCCGGTGTCTAGGCCACTCTGTACACGACCAGTTGGGCATATCAGACTCACCGATAATGTAATTGGCAGCGATAGTGGGAAGATCTAGGCCGATTAGCTCCATATCCTGACTGAAGCTTCAAGATGTTAGTCGTGGTAACGAGCAAGGAATACCTTTCAACTTGCCGGTTGGTGATAGAGCCAACGTCAGTTTCCTGAAAGAAGCGCAAGGGGGCGCTAGTGATCGAGTCAGTTTCTGGTCCCTAGGTGTTTTGTTTTGTTTCGACTCACCTCATTATCGTCTTAAGAAGATCTTCATGGAGATGCTTAGCGGTTCTAGATATGATGGTGACGAATATGAGCCTAAAGGGGTAAGTCATGTTGTGATACTTTGTCGACCCCTTTGAACAGTGGACTGACCACAACTCAGTGAGCAAGAAGCCTGCTCCGAGGAAGCCCAGCCCGACATATACGCCTAGGTACTGCCCATCATTGCTACGGCCGTGACTCTTTGCATTGGCGGCGGACCACCAATCGACGATGACGACTACGCGTTGTGAATGTAAGCATTGTGATCGGTACCAGCCACTAGGGTCAATTTTCAAGCAAACGCACCGGAGAATTCGGTGCAAAACACCCACAAAGCCACCAGGATCAGCATCGTGGCGACAGTCCCATGACCCCCAGCTCTGGAATAATAGCTGTAGACGGAAAAGTCACCAGTCTGACGCTTCAAATCCTGCTCTTCCTCGTTGAGCTCCATGAGCGCTTCTGCGGCAGTTGCGGCAGCATTTTTCGCGGGGTGCGAAGGCCCCTCGTCGGATGAAGATGTCTCAATCCCATCCGACTCTGATGGCGACTTGAGTTGGAGGCCGGCGACATATCCGTCCGACGCTCTCAATAGGTCTATGCTACCAAACTCGGTGATAGTGCCGTTCTCCACAACAATGACATCATCAGCAAGGGATATGAGGGGCGCTACACGATTGTCAGTTGAGGCCTGTTTCCCTGTCGCTTGAGACGGAATGCCCACTTACGGGCATGAGTAACGAGCACTACAGTAGTCAGGCTTCTGCGAAGAAGTCCCTGACGTCCCAGAAGCCGTTCCGATATAAGTGCAGTGTTGCGGGCGTCGACGCCGCTAAAGACGTCGTCTAGGAGGATAAGCTTCTTCCTCGAATAGATGGCCCGCGCCAGAGACTATGTGTATGCAGATTAGATACTGATTCAACGACTGATATCAGCCACAGGTTCTTGTCACTCACGACGCGCTGCCTTTGACCACCGCTCAAATTGCTGCCGCCGTTCCCAACTAGAGTGCGATCTCTTTGTCCTAGAGTGGCAATGTCGCTCTCCAGTCCACAGGCCCAAAGAACTGTCGCGTACCACTTTTCATCCACTAGGCCCGAGGCGTCAGCCACAATGTTGTCTCGGACGCTGCCATTGATCAACCATGGCACCTGGGCACAGTATGCAGCCGTGGAGAAGCGTCGGTCAGTATCACCGCCCAATGAGACTGTCTCGTCAAGTAAACTTTCCAACAGAGTCGATTTGCCGCTCCCCGTCGGTCCGAGGACGACCGTGAAGCGCCGTCCATAGATGTTAGCTCTAAGGGTTTTGAGGATGGCAGGACCAGCTTTTTCCCATGCAATATCCTGGTCGCGGAAACGGACAAGGGGCTGGTCGACGGTTGTCTGAAGACCACTCGGCTGCATTGTGGCCATTTCCACTTCGGATCCTGTCTTGTCGTTTACCAACGGTGCTTGGTGAGAGCTGGGGTTCTCCGGTAGATGACAAGGTCGAACAGGCTGGCTGCAGTACTCTTGAATCCGGTCAAAGCTGCTAAAGCACTGGATGAGGGCCGGGATGGCTCTTATAAAGGTCAGAGCTGGCAATGTGACAAGAGCGATGAGAGAGAGTGATGCGAATGCCTGTCCTGCAAGAATCGAGTTGCCATCCCTCGCGGTAGCTATGGCGTAAAATACGGCAAATGTGAGCATCGGTGCGAGGTTCTGCGGCAAGACGGCTGTACACGGGAAGGGTCAGTTACAACTTGTATGTATTTGATTGGGGACGTTGTCGTTTAGAACTCACAGAAGAAGATGATGCCGATGAGAATCTTGCGGTATCTCGAGGAGCTGTCGATTTCGACTGTGCGAAAGTTGCTGATGATGTTGGACATCTTTCCGCTGAGCCCAAGCATTTTCACGGTCCTCATGGCCCCAATCATGACAGTGGTGACGCCCAGTCGCCTTTCGACGTTTTCAATCCACACTCGTTGAGCGGCCTTGGCCCAGGCCGAAAACTTGAATGTGGCCAGCGCGAATACTACAAGGCAATATGTTAGCACGAAATGGCACCAAACATCAATGACGGAAGTAGAGATCTCACTGAAAGTAACGCCTCCCGGGACAAGGCATGCGAGAAACATCTGCCTCTGCAGCAAGAAGATGGCAATGGCAATGTCTACGAGCGATGCCCAGACCTCGTGTATTGTCTGAAAGTTAAGGACGATGCGCTCCACGTCGGTACCCATGAGGGTGAGACCGTTGATGCTGCCGAGGTCAACGGCTCGCGCCTCGACGGTTTGCTGGTAGATGAGGGCTATGAGGCCACCCCTCAGACGGATGAGGAATCGAAACGTCATGTACCCGTATAGCGCCGCCGATGCCTATAGTAGTCAGCTCAATTTAGGACTCGCGTACGAGAAATTGCAGCTTTCTTACAGCCATGCCGAGATATACGAGTGCATAGGCACCTATCAGGCCTCGGCCAAAGTCGTCTGGCACGCCCTTGTCGCCCACGAAGTGGATGAGCTTGGTGATCATGAAGGGCTGTGTGAACTTAAGGGCGCTTAAGATGAGGCGCGGGATGATTGCCGACAGGAAAGAAGTGGCATAGGCGCGGAAGCATGCCATCAGTAGACTGCGTTTCTGAGTCTTGTCATCTGTAGTGAGGCAAGTGAGCAATGCTGCTTCTTGTCCAAAACAAATTCAGGGGTTTGACTTACACTTGGACCAGGTACGAGCCAGCTTTTCTTGCAGAGCCTCCGAGTCGAGGCGGTAGTCAAGGTCTGGGAGATCGTCGACGGAGAGGATGCTACGATACCCGCGCCTCAGGGTCCCAAGGAGCCAAGAAAAACCGACGAGATTCCAGAATCCGGTAAATGGCTCCGGACCAGAAGAGTGAAACTTTTCGGGGAACCTCAAGGCTTTTTTCTTTCCAAGAGACTCTGCGAGCAAGAGACCAGCGCCTTGGAGCAGGACGAGAGTCTGCAAGACTGCCGGTCCCGTCGAATGCGGTATGAGCCACAGGCTCCTAACGCGTGCGACATTGAGCAGGGAGATGAGGGCAAAGAAGATGGCGAGAGGTGCCGATGGCTGCTCGGAGCGGTGGTGCTGGAGCCATGAGAGGCTGGCGGCGGCGAGGGTGGCCACGATGGCGAGCACATCTGTTGCGACAGAGGCAGGGGTGTGCAGCTGCGGCTGCCGGCATCTGAGGGCCAGAAAGATTGTCTGACAGGTAAATAGCACAACATACAGAGCCTGGGTTTTCGAAGATGATTAGTCTCGGGGTATAGGAGCAGGATGAGGCGGGATGTGCCTGTTTACTTACAGCCTTGACAGCGACTGATTTTGTGCGTCTAACGATATCCTGGGCTCTGAGGAGACGTGCGACTGGTAAGACCAGGAGGACGAGGAGGATGGCGTTTGGTGTTGTGGAAAAGAAGAGGTCCTGGAAGTAGAGGGTAAAGTCAAAGGAGCGGCATGACGGGTCGACGCGAGGGCCAATGGATTCATCGCAGTGCGACATGGTGATGCTACCGGCTATTCAAAATATACATTGAAGAGCAAGAAGGAATAGGGCAATTCTTTCTTGTGAAGATGTTTCCGCTATCACGCTTTGGTTGAGTCATCGGGCACGTTGTGGGCACCAGGTGTCGCAATATTTCGTGATCGCTTACCGTGTTTCATTAGCTGGCGCACGTCCCCACCTGGCGCACAGTTTCTAGAAAATCTTACCCCTCTCTAACTTTATAACTATTAGAGCTATACTAATAAAACTTAATATATAAGCTTTATATAGTATAAACTTTAATATTATAAAATAAAATTTTAAAAAAACTTACTAATTCTAGTTTTATTAGTACTATAATTTTTAAGTACTTTATTAATACTCTTTAAATATTTTAAGAATAAATAGTTAAATCTACTTTTAAAATTAGTTTTATTTAAATTTATAGTTTATAGATAGTATATATAATTTAAAATTTAAGTTAATATACTTTATTATTACGTTAACTATATTAGTAAACTAATAGCTTTTTTTT
>NW_022987214.1:2353227-2376415 GCF_010094035.1 Trematosphaeria pertusa | reverse complement strand
TTTATACTATATAAAGCTTATATATTAAGTTTTATTAGTATAGCTCTAATAGTTATAAAGTTAGAGAGGGGTAAGATTTTCTAGAAACTGTGCGCCAGGTGGGGACGTGCGCTAGCTGATGAAACACGGTACCTTAGCAACCATTAACAAACCTTCCGCCCACCCAAAATCACATACAAGCAAGGTTTTTTTATAGTTTTTTAGCAGGAAAGCTATGTGTACGATAATTAAGGCTGTAAATATATATACAGAAGTCTATACAGGTCAATATTTTAGTGTTGCAGTTGCAAAATAGCTAAGTTACTAGAGTAATAAGCGTACACGACGCCTATTAAGCTTAATAACTTCCGCACAGCGCTATGGCATCTCCTTAATAAATTTCCGTACGTCTTTAAGAGTTATCTTATCCTATTCCTCTTAGAGTATCTTTTTAAGATAGCGAGTAGTACTGTCCTATTCTTCTTCTAGTTCTTCTCTATCTGCTAGGTTATCTAGATAAGTCCTAGGTCTCTATAACTAGCGTTTTGTACGTTCCTTAAGGATGTTCTAGTATTCTTCTATAGAGTTAAGGTTAGGCGACTAAGCTAGGTAGATTATTATAGCTATCTAGCTGCTTCTTTTAAGTATAGCGGCGTCGTTATTAGTAGAGCGAGTGCTATAAGAAGGGTCGTTATTCTCTTAGAGAACCTAGGACTTTAGTACCTGTATACGCGCTTTATGTATAGCCTTAATATAGTAAGGTAGAATCTTCTTAGAGTAGTACTTTTAAGTTATGTAGTTGCCCTAAGAGTTCTACTTTACTTTAGGTAGCTTATTAGCCTTCTACTCTCTTACAAGGCTCTCGTGCTTTTTCTAAGTCTTGTATTTTAACTTTCTAGGCTTTAGCGGTAGTTTAGGCTTTAGTAGCATATTCTTCTTATTATTATAAAAGCTTAGTAGAGACTTCTAGTACTAGTTTATCTAGGCGTATATGTAAACTACACACCTAGATTTAACCTTATCTACTTTAATAATATTCTTGTTATTATTTCTTGTACCTCTCTCCCTTAATTAACGTGGCTTTTAAAGCCTCTCTGTAGGATTAAAATGTGCCTTATTAGTAAAGTATACAAGGTTCTACTACCTAATAACTAGTTTGTTCTTGTAATCTGCGCTATACTTTACTCTCTTACCCTTATTATTATCTAATACTGTCTTTGTATAGCTAGCGACGTAGAGTTAAGCTTAATTTTTGCGCGTCTGTAAATTGTACTAGATAGTTCTCTCGCTAGCGTGTATTCTGTAGTGCTAAGCTTAGATAACTAGGGGCTAGTTGCGCACAGGATTTAAAGGCTCTACTATATCGTTAAGTACTTCTTGAGGTATTGTAAAAGGTCTCCCAAGCTTATGTCCCTTCTCCTGTGCTTTCTGCTTGCGTACACGCCTTATAGCCTTTAGTGTACCTATTAACTTCCTCTCCCGTCGCTATCTACGAGCTGTGGCCTCACCGATCCTATGTTTGCGGGCCAATTCTGTAAAAGTCTTGCCATTGGGCTTTCGATCGGCGTCGTAAAAATATCGAACACGGTGACCGGTATCGTACTCGGGTTGATTTGGGGATTGTAGAGGAGTTCTCGGGCTATCATTTGACATATTAATCGCGAAAATCGGGCCTGGTTTGGTGGAGTAGTAATTGTTGAAGGCTTCAGCTTCAATGGCTGTTTGTTGTTGTTGATGGTTGCTGAGGTAAGCGATCACGAAATATTGCGACACCTGGTGTGGGGGCCGGAATCCTGTTGTACCCCGCATTTCTTCAGGACTGCGAGACTGGCATGACGGCACAACTGCCATGATCCCCCATCGGATGAATATACGTACGCAGACGGAGCATGTTTTCGACTGTAGCTCCCGGCCCTGAAGAGTTGAAGTTTTTGTGCAATCTGTTTTGGCGAGTCTAGCATCCGTAGAACTGGTCTCCGTGCACCGATCACTCGTCTCAGGCACCGGTCTGGCTTCGTTTGACATTATGATGGATGGAGCCATGGGAAAGAGCCGGCTCGCCAGCAGCGAGCCTCTCGTCTCGCTATCTGAACATTCGTACCCTATCCGAGCCTTCAGTTCTGCGAAGCAGCTTGGCTGAGGCTGTAGTAAGAAGCTGCGGCAAATCTGGATAAGACAAAACCCTACGCCTTTCGTGGATTAGCGTGAAACCTCAGCTTGGAGCGGACTCAGACCGAAGGCATCCACTGCAACTTTCCACCATTCATCCCAAGATATGGTGTGCCCAAACTGTCGCTCGTTTACAAGAGGGCCGTACCCACAGAGCGATCTTCGGGCCTCGTACTCCTGGAAGCATCTGCTCAAGTCAGCGAAACACTGCGAGTGCTGCGACATCCTCATTGAAGGCTGTCGAGGCCTGCTCGGGGACCTCCACAAGCGCGAGAGCGATGTAAAAAGTTGCGACATCTGGCTTGCATACGAGCCAAACCACATGTCCAACGAGCGCGATTGCCAGAAGTTGATTACACTGAACTTTGCAACGGGCTCATTAAGTATTGAATACACGGCTTTACAAGGTCTGCTGAAGCAAGACTGCAGATTAATCAACTCGGCTTACGAAGCGCAGACGAGCATGGCGAAGCTAGTATTCCCAGCAATTGGCACGATATGCCAACCGGCCGTCGCGCAGCTAATAGCACAGCATCAAACGAAGCATTCGAGTGTGTCCAAAATTGGATACGCGAGTGTTCCACCGAGCATGAGTTCTGCGACGGCATCAAAGATCGACCTCTACCCACAAGGATGGTGGACGTAGGTCTCCACGGCGGTGTCGTAAGAGTCGTTGAAACAGATGGCCAAACGGGGGAGTACGTCGCGCTCTCTCACTGTTGGGGAAAGGCGCAGATTATCACAACAACAAAGGCAACGCTTTCGCGACGCAAAGAGCAGGTTGAATTCGAAGAATGCTCGGAAACCTTCTACCAAGCGATTCAGCTCACCAAACGATTGGGCATAAGCAAAATCTGGATCGACAGTCTCTGCATCGTTCAAGATGACGAAGAGGACTGGGCGCGAGAAGCTTCGAAAATGGCCGCATTCTACCAGAATGCTTCTCTCACGATTGCTGCGACAAGCTCTGACTCTGGTAACGGTGGGCTGTATCGAACGCATCCTGACTTCATAGTCTCAGGGCTCACCTTGAACGGCGAGCCGTACCAGCTCATCTTCAGGGAGCGCATAGATCATGAGATGATGGACGCACAGCAGTCCCACCTTTCGAAGAAGTTCCCACTTCTAACGCGTGCGTGGGTGCTGCAAGAGAGGATCCTTTCGTCGAGGGTTGTACACTTCGGCCCCCACGAATTGTTTTTCGAATGCAAGACCACCTCCGAGTGCGAATGCGGCGAAATCGAGGGGTTCGAAATACCTATCGCAATGCCAAAGTTGATGTTCGCAGAGGCTCAGAACAGCAATAATCCATGGTACATAGCCAGGGCGTGGCGAGCTATGGTCGGACTGTAAGTAGGATTCGGTTTGGACGAGGCTCTGCCATTGACTGAATCATCTTTATTCTGCCTCAAATTAGCCATTATGCTAATTATTTGTTCCACTTGTAGTTATACAGGCCTCTCGTTATCGTATACGAGCGACATACTCCCCGCATTCGGCGGCCTAGCACGCCAGATGTCCACGGTTCGGTCTGGTAGATATATCGCCGGGCTATGGACAGATTCCATGGTTGACGACCTGTTATGGATGGGGTCAGCCGCAAAAGTTCGACCCGCTTGGAGGGCACCGTACTGGTCGTGGGCGAGCGTTGTAGCGCCCATCTACTACAGCGACGGCCCCATATTCTGGAATCCCGACGAAGCTGAGGAAGAGAGACCGTCCTTCGAACACATAGCGGAGATACTAGGTTGCAGCGCAAAGCCAAAGTTTCAAGACGGGTTTGGTGAGGTCGTATCGGGGGAACTACGCCTTCGGAGCCGGTGGGCGAAAGCAACACTTCAGTATTGGGGTCCGAACGACACCGGCGTCAGCCTTGCTGCCGAGACCCGGCCGAAAGAGCGAAGCATGATATACGCCGTTCAGTTCTCCGAGACATACGCTTGCCAGATAGTCCCGGATTACGCTATCGAGAAATCGTCGAACGATTTTGTTCCTAACAGCACGGAAGTATTCTGCATACCGATGAGCATCCAATCGGTTAATCTCACACAACAGTCTCCTCGGAAGCTATACGTGCTCGTGCTAGTACAGACAGACTCTGATGAAGAGACGTACGAGCGGATTGCTCTTCTTGTGGTTGATGAAAGACGGGGTCTTAGTATTACCGGCACGTTGGAACACTTTTCAAAGGAGGTCAAGTATTTCACCTTGGTATAGAACCTTTTTATGTATCATGCGTTATAATGGACGAACGGTTAGGGTAAGAGTTGGTTCATTGCGGTTCAACACTTTGCCAATCCTTTAGCATTCACAGGTCGTCGTGAAAGACTGACGCCGACCGCAGCCGATAAATGCGCACCATTGGTCCAGTATCTTTTTAGCAACACTGCAGTCCAACCCAACTCAGAACCGCGAAGTGGTTACTATGAAGCTACTCAGCCTGGCACCGGAGTTGTTTTCCTGTATTATACACCTTCTCGTTAAGGATATCCGCGTCTACGCTATTTTTCAGTACCAACCAGTGTGCAGTAAGTAGCTCTTAGATAATTGCAGCGAGGTTGCGCTAATTATAACAGAACTTTTCGCTGCGCAGATCTTTTAGAACGTTATTGCTTTCTAACCGCTTTACGCGCTTATAAACTCTAACTAAGTCTTAAGTAGAAGTAGAAGACGTAGTCGAAGCACCAAGAAATCTTCCCGCATCCTCGAATCGAAGCTGCTTCGAGCTCTCGAACCTCAAGCCCCAGAGTCCTAGCTACTAAAAGAAGAACCGTTGCCGTTCCCTTATGTTTGCCGACTTGTCACCGTCATCTCGAGAACGGGAGGTCGACGAGGTCCAAATGTAGCCTCCCACGCACTAGCAACCTTAATCAAGCGAGCCTCGCCGTGTCGAGGCGCGAGAGCGATCAGACCAAAGGGCCGTCCGTTGTAGTCGAGATATCCGAGCGGCAGGGACGCTACGGGATATCCTGTGCTCATTAAAACGATGAGGTATTCGTTGAAATGGGATTCTCACCTCCACAGGTTGCGAGCAGAGGGAGAGGGCTGTCGTTAGGGCCCAAGATGATATCAACCCCGTACTCTTTGAAGGCTTTTTCGACGCCGTGATCGCGCGCTGTTAGGCGGCAGTGCTGGAGGTGCTCGTCATATTCTTGCTTGGTGAGGTGCAGGTTTTTGGCTCGATGGAGGGAGTCTTGGCTGGGAGCATCTACGGGTGTTAGTACACCAATTCTTCGATGCATGTGGCAGTTGGGAGAAATACGTACATGGCGGAAGCTCTTCATCGGCATGATCGTCGTTCCATTGGATCAACTCATCTAGTGTCCTAACCGGAGACGTGTCAAGGCCATCGAGGTAGCGTTTCAAATCGACCGGAAAGTCGGCAACTACCAGAGTGAGATTGGGGAAGTATGGACTGCCCGGTCATGTACGTACGCTGTACCATCGCCTCGCTCATCTTTCCGTTTAACACGAAGCGATCGGGCATGGGAAGAACCACATTCTGCCTCACAGATTTGGCGAGCGATCCAAGCTTCTCGTACGCTGCTTTGATCTCTTTGTTCTACGGGCAATGAGTAGGCACTCGTAAGTCGAGCTTTCTCCAATTGACGGGAACAGCACTGACAATCTGAACGGTAGCCACTTCTATCGGCTTCAGCATCGAGGGCGGAAGCACCCACTTCTCCGGATCCAAAGTGGCCACGGAGATGTTAGTCCAAGAATTCGAGATATCTTCCGTATAGCTCGTTCCGCCATCCTTGCCGCCGACAAGCACATCCAGCAGGAGCGCAAGATCGTACGGAGACTTCGCCATAGGACCTGCAGAATCGAAGACGTGACAGACTGGTACGATGCCGTCGAGAGAGACGAGACCGTGCGTAGGCTTCATTGAGTAGAGCGCTGCCCTGCCAGATGGGAACATGATTGATCCATCCGTTTCGGTTCCAATGGCAAGGGGCGCGAAGCCGGCTGAAACGCTGACAGCGGAGCCGGATGATGATCCGGAGGGGCTCTGAAAGTGGTTACGATCGTTGGATCGACATGAAGGGGTTGGGCGAAGAGGTGCTGCTTACACTGTGACCGTCTCTGCTGTCATCTTTACGAAAACCACCTCGCACATAAGCGGATTGCGTCTGGCCGCCGACGGCAGACCATCCGCTCGGCATGTTCATGCTTCTGCAACTTGATCAGGTTTCGAAGATGTTCAGACAATCTCTAGACTTACTTCATGCTGCTGAGTTCCTATACCAACTGTTAGTCGACATGATACTTCGTCATGACATGGCTCTCCGCACGCTAAGGTTTGTCTTTCCAACGATGAGCATTCCAGCAGCAAGGAGCTACATGTATTAGCATCGTAGCGCCACTTTTGTCCAGTTCTACTGACATCATCCACAAGGCGGGCATTCTTGGTCGTTCGGGACTCCAGAAGAGCTGTGTTCCCAGCGGACGTGGGCATTCCAAGCGAAGGATGGGTGGCAATATTGTCCTACGCAATATCAGCGGTTTCACTTCCGGAAAGACGATTCCGCAATACCTTCACAAGAATCGGGATCCCATGTAGCGGTCCACGGACTTTTCCCTGCGCGCGCTCCTCGTCCAGGACCTTCGCTCGCTCTAGAAGGTCTCCCTCGGGGGCAGTGAAGAGCACAGCGCGAAGATACCTATTATGTTTGTGTATCTGAGAAAGATATAGCTCGACAAGGTCCACGCTCGAGATTCGCTGGCTTTCGAGGAGAGTGCGCAAGGTTTTCACGTCTGCGGTGCGTAGATCCAGCATGGTTGAAGATCCAATCCAGTCGCGAAGGACTGAATGCAATGGGAGAAAGGGAGTTGGTAGACACGCAGTAGCAGTGGCCGGGAAAGTGGAGTATGCTTACAAACATGGCTGCCTAGCTCGAGCTCGGTTGAATGTTCGCTTCCAGGCCCTGGTCCGGAAAAGACGACACTAGAGCTGTAAACCCTGCTAAACGTCTTCTACAGGCCTTTAGTGCTGCTGCATACGGATACCCGGCATATACGCATTTAGCGCCAATTGCCTCTAGGCTAGGCATGTACACTCTACACCATCCTCTACTAGCAGATGCAGACGTATATCTGGTACTCATGTGCCATAGTATTCCAATCAATCAATCCCCCGCGAGTCAGTCCCCTCTCCAAACCTAAGCTTCGTTTCAACCACCCAGCAATAGCCCAACCTCCCCTCCAATTCCCTCCCCTCCATCGTCCCGCCACCAAGTCAACCAGCCAGCTATGGAGGACTTAGACGGATCCCCGCAATGCACAAGCTGCGGTACATCCCCCGCACGATACTGCGCCCGCTGCCGCTCTGCTACATACTGCTCTCCCGAGTGCCAGCAAGTCGACTGGCGAACACACCGACTCCTATGCCGCGCCTTCAAAGCGCTCTCAGCAGGCGCAGGCGCAGCCCGGCCCTCGCCAATCCACCACCTCGCGATCCACTTCCCCATGGCCCCGCGCACGAAGAAACCGCGCCTCGTGTGGATCGCCACCGCGGAGATCGAGCCCGGCTACTCTAACCCAGTGCTCGACGCGCTCCTCCGCGTCCCGCGGGCTGCAGTGCGTGCGGGGGAATGCGTGCGGGGGAGAGGGAGAAGCGCAGACACGCTGAATCTCTGGTACGTTGACGATGCGGGCGTGGCCAACCCGCACACGAACCAGGCGCTGCACGAAGGCCCGTTGGCGTTCGTCCGGCACGCGTGGGGCGAGAAGATCTGGGAAGGGCCTGTGGTGGCCGCGACGAAGGCGGGCGACGCGTTCGATGCGCGGCGCGTTACGGACGTCTCGTTGACGGCGTACCGCGATGCGCTCGACTATCTGGGGTACTTCCGCGACGGGGTGGGCAGCATGGTCGACGGGGTGGGCGTGGACGCGCATTCGAGCAGGGTTGTTCTGGCGGAGCGCATGGGCAAGGTGAAGGGGGTGCGGATCAATTGCTTGGGCGATCAGGCTGGGGACCGTGAGCGCGAGTTGGTGCAGGTGGACGTGCCGAAGGCGCATTCGTTGTTCAATCTCGAGGGCGACGATCCGCTGGAGTGTCTTGGGTGGAATCGGGCGGTCGGGAAGTATCAGGGCAAATGGGGTTCTGGCACTGGGGAGGACGTCCTGGGTCAGAACCCGCTGGCGAGCTTGATACATCTACAAGTGTGGGGGGGCGGTGAGCAGTGGGGTAGGATTATCGAGCGCCGGGTCAAGGACGCATGCGGAAGCATTTTGGTGGTTGATCGCACTAAGCAGGACCTCACCGTGGATGTGGTACGGGCAGTGTGTAGGATGGTTGAGCAAGTGCTTGTGCCGCTAATTGCACAGACTAGCCAGGATAGTGTCTTAGAGAGAGACAGAGTAGTGGAGGCTATAACGTTAGACAGGTTGCAGGAGTTCATGGGAGACTAACTAACTAGGGCCGTGTAGCTAATAGATGGCACCGAGCGAAGCGTTAAACATCTAACGAACGCTGGGAACTGTAGACGCGAGTCGTCTCAGTATAGTCCAGTTTAGGGTGGTCTCGCGTCAGACCACAAAGATTCCATCGCGGGTCATGCCCCCCCTTAGCCCCCCAAGCCGTGTAGGTAGAAGTACAATGACCTTGGAGCTACCTTCCATGTCGTAGTATAGTAGATATATACTTCCGCACTTGTTCTATACCAATCCAGCCGCTTGCCTATAGATCGCACCCAGTTCCATCGTCTTCACTCCCCACCTCCCATCCGCGCCCCGCGCCATCGTCTTCAACACCAAACCCTCATCCGCCGTCCTCCACAGCGCACGCACCCTATCCGGGCCTTGCATCCCCAACGCCACGTGCTCATGCCGCAGATGCAAGCTCTTCCTCTCAGCCGAGAAATCGGCCAGCTTCTCCATCGTTCCCGTGCGCACGTCGACCACGAACATCTTGTTGCGGCCTGATCTGATTGCACACAAGTGCGGTGATAGGGGCGACGCGCATTGGATAGCGCCGTCGATACGCTTGTCGGATATGTCGAGGTGCTGATTGCGCATACCGGGGGCAATGGGCAGGATCGAAGGGTAGGATTTGGAAAGCGCGGCGGTGAGGAAGGCTTGCTGGACTGTGAGGGAGTCGGATTGGCCGGCCAGAAAGATGGAGGTGATTCCTGTGTCGTCGGAATAGCCCTGCGGGACAGTCAGCACGCGTGTTGAAGACAGCGGGGGAGATGCTTACCACTGTGAGATAGACTGGGTCTAGTTGGGCCTCCAATCGGTACTTGGGCTCTGTGACACTCCAAATGCTTACGAACACAGCATGCTTGTGGGTGTTGTGCTCTACTTGGACGGCGGAAATCAGTCGCCGCGAATCAGTCGAGAAGTTCATTCTCTGAAGTCTGACCACGCGACTCCCTAGGCTGGCAAGCGGGTCTAATCGCGATGGTCCGGATAGCCGCCCGTTCAAGAGTGTGTAAATTAAGACAAAGTGCCCGCAACCGAGCGCGATCTTATTTCCGTGGTGCGAAAGGCACAAGCTGAGTATGGCTGGAGTAGAGTCAGGTAGTGCAATCAGAGGCTGGAATGCATCATCGCGCAAGACATATAACCAACGGCTCTTGGTGAAGTCAGTGTTGGCTTTTTTTCACGTCGCTAGCAATACTCACCTCCTCAATATGAACGAGAGCAACTACCGCATTCGTCGCCGCCGCAAGCAGGCGAATGCTCCGACTCTGCGGTTTGTTTGGTGACGGGGCCAAAGCATTTGGTATGAGCATCTCAAAGCGCTCGCCCTGTTGGAACGGGTGTTGCACCCGGACTAGCGAATCGGGGTTCTTCTTACACCAGAAGATTGCTTGCTGGGCGCAATTCGAGAAACAAAACTCTAGGCTTGCGGGCAGAGGGCTCACAGTATGTTTCTTCGAACCGCCGAATCTACTAAAGAGGCGACTCCTGCTTCTGCTAGAGACAGAGCCAATGGACGAAATACCGCTGATGGATCGTGTGTCGCCGCCCTGGTAAAAACTAAGCGGTCGCAATCCAAGCTGCGGCTTCATCATCATCTTCTCAAAATCCGAACTGGAATCAAAATTAGGCTCTTCAACCACTTCCAAGCCGCTATCAATCTGGATAGAAGGCACGCTCGGAGATTGAGGTCGATGGGTTGGCCTTCGCGTTGGCAGCTCCACTGGGTCGGCGGAGGAGTGGGAGGCTCGAACCTCAGCAGCGGTCGCGGGAACGGTGATTCTTGAAACTGGCTGGGGACGGGGAGGCTGCATCCTTGTCTGGGCCGGCGGCGGTACGGAGATATCATCCACGTTCGCCAGAAGCTTTCTGGACGGCATCCCCGAATGCGTGATAGGAGACGGATTCGCACTTCGGCTAGGGCTCGTTGGAGGTGAACGTGGTGTAGGGAATGGAGCCGGAGACGGTAACGCGGGTACTGGAGGTGCGGCCTCCTGTCGAGCCTCCACGACAGTGACATACTCCGGAAACGATCCGCTGAATGCAGCAGCTTCCGATCCTAATACTTGAAGCATGTGACTCAGCATTTGATTATCGGGCACGATCTACGAGACAGGACGATCAACATAAGCAGGCGGCGATGAAGAGGGCTGGAAATTGAGGCTTACCTCTTCATGCGAGAGGAGCTGATGCATAGAGGCCGTATGGACCGCCAGCTCTTCGAACATATAGGTCGCCAGAGGAAATGAGTAATGGTGATCGGGGCGAGCACGCAGTTTACTGAGGGCCTCGCGGTAAACAGCGAGCGTAACATCGGCTTCATGAGTATCCCGCCGCTCGCACTCCATGGTGAGAAGCCAGTCGTGTATGGTCCAGAAGCTTCGCGCCTGATCACCCGATGGTAGTAGATCCAGGCCTAGGAGGTGATCGAAAGCGACGTTGATGGTGGCAGGATCGCTAGAGGTACTAACAGGGGTTCCAGCCACCCCATCTTTCCCAGAAGAAGAGGGAGCGGTCGACACCAAGGCTAGCACCTCCTTGATGATTGAGGCTTCTACAAGTGAAACAGGCACGTGCCGTGACCATCCCTGGACCGTCTCTTGAATCTGATCACGGACCCAATCCATCTCTTCCCTCGTCCACGAGGTCTTCAGCCTGACTAGGAGATGCACAGCGCATGTCAGGAATTGTAGAGTAACGCGTCGAAGGACAGCATACTCTGAATGCGCGTCCCGTTGTGGGCGGACGGAGCCGGAGACATCGCAGACGTATGTTAGGACGCGCAGGAGGACGTCACCATTGAGGTTCAAGAGACTTTGAGCTAGGTCTTTACCGCGTTCGGCGGGGATGGTGTGCGAAAGGGCTTGCAATATCCATTTCAGTCGCAGGAGGAGCCGCAGATGATGATTTATACCCGGCTGAAGCTGAGTAGCGGTGGGTAGATGCACGGTGGATAGCTCGCTGTCTCCTATCACCTGGTGGATGAAAGCCGATGGAGAAATCCGTTTGAACGACAGGCTAGGAGCCAGCTTTGGCGGCGGCATGTTTCAATGCGGAGATGTGGGTGCAGAGGCTGCGCAGGAAAGGAAAATAAGGTTGCCGCAAAAGGGAGAGCCATGTCAGGCAATGCGAACACGACCAGTGGAACCCTATCTTTAGACAATGCCTCGTGGGTGCGGATGCGGGGGCTGTGCTTATCGTAAACTTTCTGCAGAAGAACAAAAAGCCAAGCAGGTCTCTGCCAATTGGAAACATTGAAGTGCGCCTCGTTGAGCCAAAAGGCTGCCGGGCGACGCCGGGCATAAGGTGCAGCGCCAGTCTGGGATCAACAACCGGTCGAAGAATAACGGTATAGCGCCGAGACTTTATTGAAAGCAATTCAGCGTTTGCCGAATACCATGGTATCCACCTGGCCAGTGACTGAGAATATTAAGGGGAGCCAGAAAAATCCTAATGGTGGCCGAAGTTGATGAGGCAGGCTGGAATTCAGCCTTGCGTCCCTCATACATATGTTGAAGCGCCTTCGACGCCTCCAATGCAGCCACGACTAGCCTAAAACAGGATACCGTTTCTTGATTCAGCCTGCCCATATTGCAATTTCAGTCCTTTTTGCGGGGAGAAAAGTGAGATTGAGCGACTGAGATGTAAATTCAAAATAACGAAGTGTGCCGACGAGTGCGATTGGTAAATGAAGGAGGCCAAGATCCAAGCAGCGTCGATGCGAAGTGCGCTGGCACGCGTTCACCGGACGTAGTCAGGTGGCTGCAGTAATAGCGCTCCGTCCCGCATATCGGGCGCCCACACCCCAAGATGCTGTCGATGTCAATCGCCGGAAATGGCATGGTGCATGTGTTCGTGGATTGGGGTCCAAACATAGAAGACGAGCGTTGGAGGATGAGGTAGCCTGGCGTGCGTTCTCATAAGTCGTGCGTCCGCTGCTCTTCTTGTCGAACCGCTGCCCAGGTCCCGCCTTAAACTCATCTTGTTTAGGTATGCAGCAGCCTCGAGACTTTAGTGCAGACTGACTCACATGCAAGGGTTCCACGATGGCCACGATTGAATACACACCGCAATACTATGCGATTGCGCAGGAAGGGGAGAAGGCTCCCCCACCGCTCTCTCCGACTCAAGTTCCAACGTCCGACGGAGCCTCGGAGACTTCGGACGTTGCTCGTACAGAGCTGCGTCAGACCCTGAAAGAGCGCCATGTAAACATGATCGGGTTCTCCACGGTGTTGGGCCTCGGGCTCTTCCTGTCCGCCGGAAAAGCGATTTACATGGCCGGACCTGGGGCTGCTGTCCTGGCGTATCTTGTGGCGGGTACGATAATGTGGTCGGCGATGGCCTGTCTGGGAGAGATGACCGCGTTATTTCCGGTCAAAGGCCCAATCTTTGAGTTCCCCCGCCGCTTTATTGATGAGTCCGTTGGGCTGGCCATTGGATGGATTACCTGGTGCGTTGACTATCCTGGCGCGAATAGGGCGGGCCGAGGAGACGAAGAAAGGGCTGACATTCATTGCAGGTTCTCCTGGGTAGTAACCCTTGCTGCCGAAATAATGTCCATCACCGAAGTGTTCCGCTTCCATTTCGACCCGGCATATCTCCAGACGTTCCAGTATCCGTCCGATCGCCTCGAATGGCGCGCTGGGATGGACACCAACCCCGCGGTGTGGGTAGGCATCTTCCTCATCGTGGTGCTCCTCGTGAATCTACTCCCCGTAAGGCAGTACGGTCGGATCGAATATGTCTTTGGTTGCATAAAGATCACCTTCCTGGTTGGGTTGATCTTGTTCAACACCGTTCTAAACGCGCGACATAAGTTCCACGCGGACCGGTTCTGGACGTACAAAGACCCTTACGGCTTCGCTAGAAATGATTTCTCAGTCAAGGACACCCACACATATACAGGCGCCCTCGGGGGACTCACGTCCTTCTGGACGACGCTGACCACGACGCTCTTCTCCCTGATGGGATGGGAAATCATCTTCTTCACAGCGGCGGAAAACCGAGACCTTCGGAAAACGGAGACCCTAAAGCTCGCAACCCGCAAGATCACCATCAGAGTACTGGTCCTTTATGCGCTCTGTGCGTTCACCGTGGGTTTGAATGTGCCCTGGGACGATGCGCATCTTGCCGACCTGACCATCCATGGAATCTCCGGCGGCCAGAATAGCGTCTTCATTCTCGCCGCAGTGAGGGAGCGCGTCAAGGTGATACCGCACCTCTTCAACGCGTTCTTCATCTTCTCCCCGTTCAGCACCGCCATCAACAACCTATACGGAGCATCGCGCATCCTGCACGCCTTGGCAAGCCACCGCGACGCGTGGCCCGAGTGGGGTTTCTTCGAGGCCATCCGGTCCCGGCTGGAGAGCACAAGGATGGGTGTACCGATGAACGCTGTCTTCGTGAGCTGGCTTGTCGGGTTCCTCGCATTCCTCTCGACGAACGAGTCGCAAGCCGAAAATCTGGGACGGATGGCCACCGCGGCCGTCGCCGCGAATCTCATCATCTTCGCCGTCAACTGCATCGCGTATCTGCAGTTCTACCGGCAGGTCAATGCAGCGGCCACGGGCAAGTTGGACGAGGACCTCAACCTGACACCAGAGATGCGGAACTTTTACAAGCGGGCCTCTCGTCAATACCCGTATCGCTCGCACCTCCAATGGATCCGGGCAGCTTACGCATGCACGGGCTGCATCCTTCTGGCGCTCTTCAACGGATGGCGAACATTCGTGTCTCCATTCAGCGCCAAGGATTTCGTCGCCTCGTACATTGCTATCGTCATCTTCTTCGTTCTTTCGTTGGCCTACTTCTTCAAAGATCGCGGATTCTCGCCAAGCAGCTGGAGGACGCTCGCCGTCAAGCTTGTAGGGCTGGAGTCAGTCGGTCCTATCGTCGTGAATGCCGACGGCACATCGAAACCCTGTGAGTACTGCGGCGCGCGGCATCGAAGAGGGCATTTGCGTTTTCCGGATAAGCAGCTGTTCACGAGCAGGAATTTCAAGGCCGTGCTGGAGTGGGTCTGGGTTTGGTTGAAGTGAAAATTGCTGCTGCGGCTGTGTGTCTCATGGATGGATAGAAGGGTCGTGGTCAGAAGCACATCAAGCGCCGCGTCCAGGGGTTTGTTGGGGGAGAGGACGGGACGGAAAGAACGTCTCGGTCAGGTTTCTCCGCAAACTCTTGGCACACGTTCCGACCAATCAGAATCCAGCAACTTCGGTGAATACAATACCGACTAGTTTTTCATCATCGCTCACGGACTGCAGTATAAGTATATATGCTATCCTCTGCGTACGGAGTAATCCAGAAGGCCCAAGCCGACCCGCTCATACCTCCACACACAATGACTTCTCAAATCGAAACTTCAACCCTAATGGCATCCCTTTCCAAAGCCGGGCTGCTCCCCTCCCCTCTGATCCCCTCGACATTCGAACCCTCCGTCCAACTCTCCATTTCCTTCAACGGCAAACTAGTCGCGGCAGGCAATCTCTTCCGAGCCGGCGAATGCAAGGTCACCCCTTGTGTGACATTCACGCCGGAGGTACGTGTGTCCAGTCCTCTATCGTTTTGTACAAGAGTCGTACCATAGGCGCACACACGACCTGCTGACGGGGAATAGTCGAACACCCACCCATCGACCTCGTACACACTCCTTCTCATCGACCCGGACGCCCCGACCCCCTCCGACCCTAAATTCGCCTACTGGCGTCACTGGGTCGTGTCCGCCATTTCATGCCCATTCTCCTCCGAGGATGCTATTAAAGGCGGAAATGTGTTAACCGAGTATTTTGGCCCTGGTCCAAAAGACGATTCCGCACCGCATCGATACATGTTCCTCCTGTATCGCGAGCCGACCGGAATGGCTAAACTGGCGAAAGAGGACGTTGGCGGTGAGGAATTCGCGCAGAGACGCAGTTTCGCGACGAAGGCGTGGGTGGAGAAGTATGGGTTGGAGCTCGTGGGCGTGAACTGGATGCTGGGTGTGGGGGACGGGTGGGAGGAGTAGCAGGGTCGCGGATCATCCCGAATAGCGTCAGCCCCACGGGCTCGATCTTGTTGAAAACCCTGGGCGATGCAATCACGCCACAGCTGTCGCGTTCAGTATCCCCATTCCCTCCAGAACGCCTGCACATCCCCATCCAAATGACGCTGCACCTTATTCATCTCCCAAACATTTGTCATATTCCTTATCACTCTCTCCCATTCCAACATCGGCTCGTCTTTGTCCCATGGTCCCGCGAAGTGGACGATGAAATCGCCTCGCCTAACTTGGAAGTCTTCGAGCCCCATTGTATTATTCCTGTCTCTAAACTTCTCAGGCCCAAACTCGGAATTCGGGTACCCGTTGAACCACTCCTGCGGCACCATGGCGACGTTGTTGATGAAGCGGTCCATGCGGATTACGTTCTCCATGGCTGATTGCTCCGTGAAACGTAAGTCTGCGTCCGGGTTATAGAAGCGGAATGCGAGGATGTCTTCGAAGAGCTCAATGGCCCAGTCGCTCACTCGGAGGAGGAAGACGCCGTTGTTGAGACCGTTGGCGTCGCTAGTGACTACAAGATTAGGCGTATCAGCGCCAGAGTCAGAGCCCTCGGGCGGCAGGAAGCTCGACGTAGGCCGGCACTGATCGAGGATGATGGTGTCGCGGTCCGCCCAGAAGAGCCATTCATAACGCTCCTCGGGCGGGAGGAGCATCTGCTCTAGCAGCACGCTGAGAATGAAGGCGGGTTTGTTCCAGAGGTCGTCGACGATGGGGTTGCACATGACGTGCATGTCGTTGCCGTGGATGATGTTGTGGATGATGTGCGTCTGTAGCGCCTTTTGGATATGCTCTTTCCGCTCGCCATATGTGACGCTGACGGTCGATATGCGGGTTCGACTGCGCGGGAAGGGTGCGAAGGTCCGGCATGATTCGTTGCGCTTGACTGCCTCTTCAATGAGGTCATCCGTAACGAATGGGAGGCACCGCGAAGTGCCGTGGTTTGCGAATTTCGGGATCGATGGCCGTAGGTGTAGGTGCTCCTGTACGATGGGTCTCGGGAGCGGGGGATGTGGTGGATGTGGTGGATTGTTATTTGTGGGGTACGGTGAATAGAAGAGGAAGAAGACCAGGGAGCATAGAGACATGAAAAGGGCGACTTTGAAGGCCAGCCCAGCTGGCGGGTGTACGAGCAGATTGTGAGAGACCATAGTGCTGGTCGAAGAAGCGATTTGACGGAGCCGTTGAACGAATGACAGAGTCGGAAGGTGGCAGCGAGTGTCTCCAGCTATTGCTGGTTCATTTCAGGAGAAGACAGGTATCGTGGCGAAGGGTGTAAGGAAAGGATTTACACTGCCGTGAGAAGGTCGTATCAGCTCACCAAAAGATAGCTGGGGACGCAGGGCATAAGGGGATTTCTGTACCGTGATTTCCGTCGTTATCAGCAACATACCTTGGCACCGACGCGCAGCAGCTGGAAGTAGTTTAAAGTGCGAGAGGATTGAGAAATATGTACGCCTCGTGTTGCGAGAACGGCCGCAGTGTGCAAGCCACGGAACTATTTGGGGTACAGTACGAGGTAGGCTGACTTTGTGTCAGCGAATCAGCAAGCCATCGTGGTTCGATCGCGACAAATGCTGCTGTTTGCAGCGACTGCTGTCAGACTCCTTCAATCATTTCTTGCTGTCTTTCAACATCTTAGCTTTACTTTAATTCTCTTATGCGTGGAATTTAATTGCCTGCTTCCATACATACCGCAAGCGAACTCGGTGTACAAAAATAGATTGCTGTGATCCTTCTGGGCTACTGCAGCGCTGTATTCGGAAAAGCTGAAGCTTGGCGGTGGACATACGAACAGTAACATGCGAACCCAGCCGCATATACGACGAGCACGTGAATACCCAACTGTGCCCACAAAGCGATCACGCCAGGCCTGGTCCCTGATCCCTCAAAGAACAATTAATTCGAACGATCCGAGAAGAGGACCGGTTGGTTGCGGATGCATACCTACGGCTGCTTTGGGTGTTGCTTGTACTTCCTAGTCGCTCTCTTATCCATAGGGTCTCGGCATTCCTCCACCAGGAGCCTGTACTCCGCCCCGGCCCTTGCCGATTTCCCCAGTCATTATGGGAAAAGGAGGGACGTCGGCGCTAATGCCCGAAAAGGGTGTCCTCGGTATTCCGAGTATCCCATGCATGTACGGCTCGCAGGATGTCGCAGGTGGCATTTTCGAGCCGTTGCCAAGAGTTGGGCCGATGTACTAGAAACGTGACGGGACGAAGGCCAACTCGAAGATACGCGCAGGGTGATTGCACAGTTGCCCAATGGTCTCATATGCCTGGTTGTGAAGCTACGAGTGGCGACTTTCGAGCGTCGCCCGCAGCGAGGGATGCGATGCTCAAGGCAGAAGGCGGCACGCAGGAAAGAAAACTACTAGCGAATCAAGCCGCGTGCACGTCGAGAACTCCCTTCGCCTATCCACAGCGCACGCCCTCTCAACGCTTGCCCTTCTTCCTCTTCTTGCTCTTTTTCCTCCCAAGTCCCACTGCCTGCAGGCCCTTCTTCTCTTTAAGCGTGGTCAAGGCCTCTTCAGTCAACTCCTGCCTAAACATCTGCTCGACGACCAACTTCTTCCGGCTCCTCTTATCGCCGACACTGATGACTATACCGGCCGAAATATTGCAGGAGATGCTGCAGCTGAGGATAACCGCCGTTAGCGCCTTTGGACGGTCTTTGTAATAAATGCCCCAAGTGGTGCCTCCTAGAGCCATTTGGAATAACGAATGGCAATCAAGGAGAACGACGATAGCGATCAAGAGACGGATAGAGAAGGCGAGATGCGTATCCGTCTCGTGAGGCTTGTAGAAGGTGTGAGATTTAGCCAGCTTGTCCTGATGATGCTCGAGCTTCGCCTGCTGAGCGGCTGTCAGAACGCTTTCTTCGCCTTCGGCCTCGGCCTCGGTCTCGCCCTTCATCTCTTCTTCCCCGGTCTCCCAGGCATGCGTAGGCGGGCGGGCCGGCAGTTCATTGCGATCCTCCAGGTCAGGCAATCCGCGCTCTCTCCTCAGTCTCCACGTCAGATGTGCGTAGTGGGCGACAAAGATCATATGGTACGTATCGATAGCGCGCCACGGCGCCATACCAATACCGACCAGGCAGAACAAAGCCGTAAGAATCTGGTCGCAGATCTCGATGAAGTAGACCTGTCTGTCGCCGGCGCTGATCCAGCCGATAAGGAAGAGCACCCAAGCGGCACCCCAAAAGGTCAACAGAAAGGCATACAGCGTGACGAGAAAGCCAACGGGCTTGCGCACGTAGCGGCCGAATCCTCGCATGCCGCGCTTGAACTTGGCGCGGCGCGAGTGCATCAAGTGGCGTACATGGTCGTTGAGCATCTCCTTCTCGTCTCTTGTCCAGCCCGGAAGCCTCGCTCCGTGGGGCAGAACGGCGTAGTTGTGCCCTTCGGACATGCCCGTGAGGACCGAAGAGATGGTGTTGGTGGTTGCCAGTCGAGTCGCGGTGGGTCGCTCCTGCCCCGTCCGCTCCTCATCGGTCCCTTCCGTCGGCTGCTCGAATTCGGCTTCTTCCTGCTCGAGCGCCGCCTCTTCGTCGGATGTACTGGGCGGGGATTGGGAGAGCTGGTAGGTTGGCCGGCGGTCGTAGAGCCATCCGAGATTGGGGATGAACAGCGAGTTCTGGACGTTGTTGAGCGTCGTGAGAGTGGAGACCTCGGGGTCTGGGATATTGAGTTAGCGTCGCGACCTCGCTTTAAGGGTCAACACATACCAATGACATCGAGCATGTCCACCACCCGGGCCCCGTATTCCAGCGCGTCCTGGCCTGGCTGGCGGATGCTGATCGCTGAAGCCTGCCTCGCGAGCCCCGGCCTTCTCGCGCTCCGCTGTGGAATCGATGGCGGGACTGCTAGCAGCCGGGGCACAGAACTCGACGAGCGCTCCTCATGCAGCGTCTGCAGCGGAGTGGCCGTCATCTGCCGCCGTATCTCCAAGTCGTCGTGTGGATTGAGCAGGGCCAGGGGCGGCCGCTGCGGCTCCGAGCTGCTCCTTCTGCGATTGCCATACCAGCCGTCTTCCTCGCCCAACTGTGTGGATTGGTCCGCGCTTTGCCGTCGTATGCGGATCGAAGGGATTGAGGGACGTCGCTCGGGCGCGCGCTCGGTCTGGGTCGCGGCAGAAGATGTGGGCGCTGGGCGAGGGAGCTGGTGCCTCGTCGTGACAGTCGGATGCGCCGTGGTGATTGACTGCGGGCCACTTGTCGTCACGGTAGGCCGGGAACCGCCCGTCGTAGAAGTAGTCGTGGTTATGATGGGGCCATGGGTCGTTGTCGTCGTCGACGAGACACTCCTTGCGCCATAGCGTCTAGCGTTTTGCTCTGCGCTATCGCTCATACTTCACCCAGCGATAGATAGTAAAGGCCTCTGCGGTCCTTCGCATTTCGGATGGTGGTATCAGTAGCATTATGGCGCTTCCTCTGGGCCTATATTCCAGGGCGCGGCTTACACATTCGCTCGAAGCCGGCTTTTCCGAGAGATCGGCGGGGCAAACGCCGTTGGCGCCGTCATAGGGTGATGGCGTCATGTGAGTCGCTCAGCATTCGAAGAACGCGTCCGAGGAGTCTCCATCGTGAGCTCTTCGAACTCTGTCGTGTGGATATCGCTGGGGAGCAATAATATTCGTCATGGTTGGCGGGGGTGTGGTGAGACGCCTTGGCAGCAGTTGCCCAATCGGGATGACACATCGCTCCTTCTCCGAAGGTTCCGCGTACTCCCTTACACTCTCTACACACGGATCGCTATCATGGGGTTCAGTAGGAACTTGCGGATCCCGGTACTTCTTCCAACGGTCGCGGTGATCCCGGAGGGCGTACGGAGTAGACATCCGCTAATCGTGTGCAGACACGCCCTGGAACCGCTTTACGACATCTCCGATACTGTGGAAGCGCAAGAGTTGGAGAAGTTCTTAGCTACCGCAAGCTCAGGCTCAGGCTCAGGCTCAATGTCCCAAACGGCATGAGATGTTTGTCGCCCATCAAGCTTTCTGACCATCTGGACCGATAGCCATGCCGGTGGAGAATATGTAGGCCACGTTGCGAATGCCCGTCCAGAAACACCAACGCCGAATCCCTAACTCAACCCGTTGAAACATGTGCGTCGAATATAGACTCCAGCTGTCTTAAATGTCCTCTCGCGCCACGACGGCTTAGGGAGAACGCCGCAGGGCAGCAGCCGGCGTAGTATTCCTTCGACAGTGGTTCGAACACGTTTACGAAAGCCGTGCCTAGCACTTACGGTCACTTGATGCCACCAATATCGTTTCGAATGTTCCCCGGAACAACACCATCTGGATCTGTGTGGGATCCGTGCTGCGGCTCGGCACGTGTGGCGATCCCCCTCTATGGTCCGAAGGATCTGAACACATCCCCCCTTCAACTCGGAGGAGATACCACGTTGAAGTAGTGCTGTGCCAAGTTTCAGGCCTACAATTGGCTGCTCTTCAACCCATCATGTGCGAAGTCTGCTAATATACGAAATGGTAGGGTAACTACTTCATATTTCTCTACAAGTCTTCGACCTTAAGGTCATCGCAGGAGGATGAGAGGCCCGATGGAACTACTTCGACCCGTGTCAGGGCATTCTAGGTATAGTCGTACTGTAGTAAAGGGAAGGTAGTATGCGTGCCTTCGAACTTCCAGCAGGATTGGATGTCTTGCTGTTCGGCGCCTGCCCCCATCCTAGAGACAAAATATGTAGGTGTCCTTTCTCACATACTTTTGGGCTGTGTCCCGTCCATTCTATGCTCATCTTCTCCGTTTTCTCGCTGTCACTTTCTTCGCTGGTGGATATTCTTGGATAGAACTCTCATACGATGAAAGGAGCACTTCTAGCAGCAGTGGCAATCATCTTTTCGGTAGGTCTCCAGAGAAACTTCTCCTGCACGCCAGGCTTACCACTCGAAGACCAGCCAGGGAGCTCCAATTGAGCGACGAGACTCGGATTATATTTCCTCCTGTGGGAACACGTGGATGGCAATCAATGATGTGAAAACCAACCATGGAGCAATCGGTCGTGTTGGCTTCAACGCCGCAGTCAATAGCTTCTGTGGGAAAGCAGCTGGGCAGAAACTCGGAGGCAAGAAGTACTTGTCCATGGCCACTAGGGTATGGTTCAGCTATGGCGGAGACCCTGAGACGACGGGCATCAATGGCTATGTATATTTTGAGATTCACAACAAGCAAGACAGTGACCATGTCGTCGATGGTAAGTTCTCGCATCAGGATGCGAAGTTTTGATACTAAGCAGTCGACCAGGCGAAAAGTGTAAAGAGCACCTCAAGAAGCTCTCGGCAGAAGATAGCAAATGCTACGGGAAAGACAACAAGGACACCAAGGGTGGGACATTCCAAGTAGGGAACAGCGACGTCTCCTACCACGCACTGGCGAACAAGGTCCCGCCGACCTTCGACTCCGTGGACAAGACCGTTGTGCTCGATGGAGCGATTTCAGCACTAGGGGATGGTGACAAGGGCAATACCCTGGACCCATTCCCAACCTACGCCTTCAACGATATTACACCCGTCCCATGCCACAGCCACAACGACTACACGCGCGACACGGCGCTCTACTCCGCGCTGAGCGCCGGCTGCACAAGCGTAGAAGCGGATATCTGGGTGCACGGCGACAAGCTAACTGTGGGCCACACCGACCCCGGCGCGAACGGACCAACGCTCCAAGACCTCTATCTCAACCCTCTACAGAAGCTCATCGACGAGCGACAAGCAGTCTTCCCTACGAAACCAGAGCAAGCCCTCTCTCTACTGATAGACTTCAAAGGCAACAGCGACCAGACCTGGGACAAGCTTGTCGCAGCTCTCACTCCCCTCCGCGACGCTGGCCACCTAAGCCACTATGATGGCTCCTTCAAGCAAGGCCTCGTCACCGTCATCGCATCTGGGAACGCGATCCAAGACTCTGACGTCCCGTCACCCATTGCCAAAGCGCTAGACCCCGCCAGTAACCCCTCGCGCTCCATTTTCGTCGACGCGCGCATCAACAAGGACATGTCCAAGTTCGACTCCTCGAATTCCTACTATGCAAGCGCGAGCTTCAAGGACGCGGTGCAGGGAAGCAGCAGTGCGATTTCCGGCGCGAATCTGCAGAAGCTGAGGGACCAGGTCAAGGCGGCGCATGATAAGGGGCTTCTTGTGAGGTATTGGGATATTCCGAGTGAGGGGCTGTGGCAGCAGCTGGTGGATGAGGGCGTGGACCGGTTGAATGTGGATGATTTGCAGGATGTTGCCGGCTTGGATTGGCATTTGTAGGCGGCTTGAGATGCCTTTCCTCTTCGACATGCGGTGCGTAAGTACCCCGTTTCCGTTTCTCGAGTTCGTCTTTTGCTGTCCACTTCTCTTCACACGTTTGTCCCATGTACCCGCTCGCCGCTCCGATCGGCGCAGCGACTTCCTCAGTCTCGGGCGTCTAAGAGCGCTAGATTGGAGAGCATAGCGTCTATACCTCTCGGTGAGGTACCTCCAGTTCTGCCGGCGGTCCCGGCACAACATGCACAGTCCGCGAATCAATCTCTTGTGGCTTCGAAACTGCGTCCTTTTCCGCCCTCCA
>NW_022987214.1:2309318-2353202 GCF_010094035.1 Trematosphaeria pertusa | reverse complement strand
CCCCCGCGAACACTTTCCAGATGCCCCTGTCGCCTTCCATTTCCGGCGTGGATTCCTGGGCTACTCGCATGCGTTTGCGCTTGACGAGAATAAAATATGCGGCCGCGCATAGAAAGAGGGCTCCGATTATGGCCCCGATGGCGATCTCGGCTTTCGCGCCGGCGGTGAGGCCAGAGTGGTCTGTCGACTGGGCTTGCGGAGGACTCGTTGCCGTGGGTACAGTCGATGTGGAGACGGGGGACGGAGAAGAAGTCGTCGACGACGGCGGCGACGTCGTGGTCGCAGTGTATTGCGCGCCAATGACCTGGGCAAGCGAGGCGGCGTACTGGGATGGAAACAGCGGCAGATCCCCTTCTTGCCAAAATATGCTAACCGCGCCAGCGAAAAGCGATCCGCTTTCCAGCACAGTAGGGAGCCAAGTTGGGAATTGACCTCCAGTGGGGGATGTCACCTAGCTTTACACTCGGACGGTGGTTTGAACCTCGCTACTCCCTACAGTCTTCCAAGCCAGGTAGCCGGGAGCATACGCGGAGAAAGGCGTGGTGAAGTCGCCCTCGCAGCCCCAGTATGAGGAAAAGAAGGGGGCGTTGACAACTGTGGTGTCCACGGCGAGAACCTCTGTAAAGCCTATGGTAAAGCCACTTCGGATGCCGATTAGCTTATCTCAGCTATGCAGGATAAAAGGCGCAGGATTCCTTCTGCGAGGAATAGATTCACCTTTGGCAACACACCGCCTGCCATAGTCTCGCAGGAACGCTCGTGTTCTGCTGCGGCGCTGCTGGCGACATCCACTCGGTCATTCTGACAATCGTTTGGCCCTCAGGACACATGCCGGGGCTGTAGGTCGGGTTTACGGATTTGGCTTGACATGCGAGATATGCGTGCTCGGACTCCACTTCTTGCCACCCGCTAAGCAGATTCGCGGCTTTGGTGTCGGTCTGGTACCACAAGTTTGAGCAGCCTGTTGGAGCGGTGAATAGTGTGGTGAGCGGAGGCAGGTCTAGAGGTGTGAAGGAGTACCCGCGGGTAAGGAGACTCGAAAGGCCAATCGTTTCTATGGACCCATAGAAAGAGCTCATTGTGATCTTTAAGGTGCGACGAAGAGCAGTGGAGGATTGACGAAAGAAAGAAAAAGCGCCTCGATTGAACGCATGATAAGGAACAGAGGGGCGTGATAAGCAACAGAGAAGGATGCTATAGCTGGCACTGCATTGCATGCACGAGTGCGCCAATGGGAGGATGGTTGGTGCGGGGAAGAGGCAAACAATTAGGGACGGGGCCAAAAACATGATGATCTTGCTGCTCTCCCAATGCACTGTCTAGGATCTACGTCATGAACTCGCTTCAAACGACTACCGTTTGCTCGGTAATTCTTCCTACTTAGAGTAGGGCGGTCTAAGCCCCGTAAGAAGTAATGCATTCCTGAATTGTTCGTCGCGGAGCCTCATGCCATCCTTGGTTGACTTCGAAGACACTATATCTAATTCTAAGAGTTCTCCTAGTCCTTTCCACCGAGCACTTTCCCATGATCACCTACAGCAGCCTCCTCGCGCTTCAACTCCGACGCTCGTCGAAGACGAGACCTACCCTCGCCCCGTTCTTGCTCTCCATATTCAACTTGAGATCCTCCACAAAGTTCTCAACGGGGTCCATATTCCTCAGTTCCCTGAATCTCAGCGCCATCCGGACCAAAACATAGCCAATCCAGAACAAAGCCAACTGTTGAGCGGGACAGTGCCTGGGTCCTCCGCCAAAGGGCAGGAACTCCCAGGTAGTACGCAGGGTCTGCCAGCGCTCAGGGCGGAATTCTTCCGGATCTAAGAAAATGTCCGCGCGTCTGTGCAGGGTGTAGAAGCTCATGGAGATAGTATCCCCGGGGAAGACCAGGATGGGAGATTTTCTGTCCGGACCGCCTCCTGTGGGGAGCATGGTGGTCTGCAAGCAGACCCTCGAGTTGTTGGCAACCGGCGGATGAAGTCGGAGAGCTGGAAAGTTAGTGTTGGGGGATTTACGTGGGAAAGCTCGCATACCTTCGTTAATGACATGCTGGACGTAGCGAAGGCTTTTGAGCTTCTCGAAAGTCAAGTCTTCTGGCCTTAGATCTTTCACTTCTTCTCTGATCTTAGACCACACTCTCGAGTGTCGAGCCAGCGCAAAGAACATATTCGTAAGTGCTGTGGCCGGCGTGTCTCGACCGGCAAAGAAGATGTTGAGCAGCTGGCTACGAAGTACATCCCGATCGTCTGTCTCCTTCGCAAGCTCATAAACCAGCACGTATTTCCTGTTGGGGAGGTCATCCTCGTTCTCTCCAGGTTCCTGAGCTTTTCGGCGTCGGGCAAGAGCATTTTCCACAAGCCGGCGCGTGTACTCTTGGACCAGGCTGCAAGATTCCCAGAACTTCGCGTCGCGGATCAAGAAGCTCATTTTGCCGAACAAAACCCTTTTCCCGACTCCTTTCTGGCCATTGTTGAAGCTTTCGATGAACTTCTTGGAATCAACCTTGCAGTCCAGCAGAAGCGAGCCAAAAGACTCTCCGAAGATGAACTCTGAGGAAGAATCTAGAATCTGCAAAGACGCAGTTAGATACGTGACCTAAGAGGTACGCAGCAGCGCGTCTTGGAAATGCACATACCAACCGCTCAAACAAGGGTCGCAGATTGACTTCGGATCCGTCAGAAGGCAGGAGTTCCATGAATCTGCTCACGTGGACATCGAAGCTCTCTCTGTCGGCGATCTGAGTCCGAGTAAACGTGGGCCGGATCAGAGGTCTCATGCGAGACCAAATTGGATCATCCGAGGTGACGATTCCGAGGCCTGTGAGGGGACCTTGAGCGTGCTCTCGCTGAGGGCCGATGCCGAATTTGGCGGCTTCCGTGGCGAAGACGAATTGAATGTTTTTGGGGTCAGTGGTGGATATGACGCGCTTTCCAAAGGGCCATGACTGAAAAGTAAAGTCGTAGGAGTGCAGTTGCTCGTAGATTGAGCGTATACGACGGTCCTTCGCGGCCATGCGCAAGCTGTGTCGGACGATGTCGAAGTTGAAAAGAGGGTCTCTAGATGGAAGATTGGGTGGGTCCTTACAACCGTAGCGCCCCGCCGCTCTGGAGGTGGCAAGGTTCCGGCTTAGCGAAAGATATAGTACTCTAACAAGGAATGCAATCGGGATACCGAAGTACCAAAGAAATGCAGCCATCATTAACATAGAGCAAATCTGTCCTCCAAAGACTATTAGGAGTTGGGCTATTAGTGATGCAGTTCAGAGCGGGATCAGGTGAACGAACAATGAGGTTGGAAGAAGCCTTTGCGCGGCGCAGGAGGCGCGAAGCAACAATCAATTTGGAGCTAGCTCGCGGCTTCGCCGCGTTGTTGCATTACCGCTTTGTTGGGACATTATCATGCAGGCTCCGTATCTTCGGTGCCGATATGCGGTCAGACTCCGAAAGCAGATTAACCTGGTATCTACTCAATGGAGATGTCAATCGCGAGCAGCCGTCCCCTACACGGATATGGTCTTTACCAAGCTGTGGGGTCTCCACATGAACCCTGCAACCCAGCTTGCAGTATCGATAGGCGGCTTTGGGGGCATAATTACCAGCGAATTAATCTCGCCATTAACCCAACAGTCATATTGCCTTATCTCTCTATGGGCGCGTTGAGACACCTCTTTCAACTACAGAAACCTTCGAGCCTTTACTCTACGCTCTTGTGAACAGCTACCTCTACTACAGCTTCAACAATGAACAACTACACTACTCTGTTTCTATGTGACGACAAAAGATTTCTGAAGCCTGTTTAGCGGGGATCTCTAAGGCGGATGCATTATTTTCTCATGATGGTTTACGTTCTAGTAGCAATATCTTTGCTCGCAAGTAAAGTAATTCTGAAAGTTGGCAAAGGTGATTACTGTGAGACTACTCTTCATGATGAGACCTAGAGTCTTACTAATCCATGGCAGCGCCGGCGCACATAGCACTAGTATATGAAGATTAGAACCTTGATCTAGGGAATCTTAACGGGAACCGTTACGTCGGCAACCACGCCCGGAGCTTGATGAAGCTTGGAATTATCCTATGCAGAGTGAGAACGAAACCTTTCCTTGTCCTACCTCCTTACTCTACTACTTGAATGAATACTAGCAAAGTAAGCAGGTACGCATATCCGCATCACATCAGACGAGTCGCACACATTCAGCCTCAGATTGGCAGAAGCACCGCACAACTCGTAGACGATGCCGATCTGTGCAAGAACACTGCCTGGAACTGTTCCGAATAAACAGCATGTGCTCTGCTCCGCTAGCGGTGACGATGTTCGATTGGCTGACCGTGGAACCGCCTCGACTCACGGCACATCAGCCTGGTCGCTATACTCAGAAGTGCGTGGATTTACACCTCGCAGTCCGGTCCAATGGCAAAACAATGGATATATTGGTCGATTTCGGCGATAAGAGAAGTTCCTCAGGCAAATCGGTCATTCCAAAGTTGTCGGATACAGCCCCCAATTGCGCAGCGATTATTACGAACTCCGGGGCAGGTCCGTTCAGCTCATCTCTGGGGCCACAACGTTTCCTAGTATACTTTGCTGCGGTCTGAGAGGAGCTTGTCACTCTATCCAGCCATTCCCATCACCTCTGAAGCGCTTCTTCGGTCCGTGATCAGGGACCCAGTATTCTTGAAGGAAAAGGTAAAAGTGGATGTGTTGAGGCGATGTCTTAGCTTTCCGCAATGCGGTGAGACCCGCAGGTGTGGTATAGCCGATTGAAGGACGCCGACGCATGCAAGAGAGGCCGTTGCGCCCAATAACAGGTTAATTAATCGCAAGCTTGTATGCGGCGAAGCTTTGTAGCACCTTCTCAATTGACCAGGGCTTGCAGCGGTTGCGGGACCACCATGCCTTGCATATCGCCTCGAACTCACGACCCAACAGGACTTATACCCCCTTGGTAGCATTATCCTTCGCCTCGTAACGTATTTTTGTCTCTGAGAGATCCAGCGTTCCTGTCGATTGTTCTTCGTTACGCCAGAGCCGCATTCAAAATGGCACCAGCAACAATTCCAGTTACCCTGGCTACGATATTTCCCTCCTTAGCTCTCGCTGCGGTGCTGGCGAGGTTTATAGCCAGGCGCAAGAAGAAGATGCCGCTCAAACTTGACGATTGGGTAGCTGTGGCTGCGCTGGTATGAGCAATTCTGGAACACTGATCAGTGAACGTCGGCGGGCTTACACCAGCCAGATGGTATGCATTGCGAATGGCATCACCTTGCTCGTTGGTGAGCATGCCCATGGGAGCATGGAGTAAAGTAGCAAGCTTACATGGCCGCCGTAGGAGCAACACACGGAAACGTTGGGAAACAGATGCCACTCGATTCGCATGGCGCACCGATTTTGACAGGGAAATACCGGATCTTCAAAAAGGTAAATAAGAGGTCCCGCTCAGGGCACACTCACAGTGTTGCTAACCTCCCCAGTGTGTCTACGCCATGGAGATCTTAACCACAGTAGCTATCGCGATTGCACGTTTTTCCATCCTCCTCTTCTACCATCGAATTTTCATAGGCCGACTTTTCGAAGCCTGGGTGTGGGCACTATACTTCCTCAACGGAGCATGGGGCATCGCGTACACCGTGGTCTTCATCTTCCCCTGCAACCCGATCCACAGTTTCTGGGAATATGCTCAGGGACCCACGGTCCAACATTGCGTTCCGACCCACATATACGAGGTCTACGCTATTGCTTCGATTGTCATCGACGTGTTGATGCTCATCATCCCGTGGCCGCAGGTGCTGGGGATGATGATGTCCAAGCGCGAGAAAGCGGCCGTACTAAGCATCTTCGGGCTCGGAACCTTGTAGGTGCGCCAATCATGCCTCGTCTTGGTTGATCCTAACAGCTTCTTCAGCGTCATAGGCGTGGCAATTGCAAAGGCGCACGAATTCTTCAACGTTGTCGATATTTTGAAGAACGGGCACTATTTAAGCTGTCAGTGTTCCCATCGTCCATCGCGAGAAGGCATCTTGGGCGTGAGCTTACTCTCTTCCCAGACGATGAAGTAGCGGCGCTATATTACTCGCTGCTCGAATCTTGCGTTGCAGTTGTCTGCGCATGACTACCCACTCTGAAGCCCCTCTTCGAAGCAGTGTCACCCGACGCGCTCATCGTATCTCTCAAGTCTTTGATCAGGAGTGACGCTTCCAAGGCATTCAAGCATGGAAGTGATGGAGAGAAAGGAGGCGAGCGAGTGGCGTATACGCCAAGCGAAGGAGCATCGCCGAGGTACAGCCTCCACAGGAGTCTGAGCGGTGTCCCTTCGGTTCCTGAGCTACCGGCGTTCTTGACAGAGGCGCACACTAAATAGGGCGCTTCCGTGGAGGAAACAAGAGTGAGGGCAGAGTGATGGTGCGGGAATTCGACAATCCGGCTGCTAATGGTCGGTAGAAGTAGCGCTTCACTCTTTCGGACGAGCCGTGGTCGAGCTTCAGGGGGTCTGATGGTGGTGTGAACGGAAGGATACGATGGGATGAATAGACGAAATAGGGCGGGTATCCGGGCACCAAGATCGCCTGGGCAATTCTTCGGTCGCTAGTTCTTCATAGACAGGGGCGCGGCGAGTAAGTCCTTTTGCTGCCTTTGATAGTGAACGTACGAGTACTAAGCTTGGCGTGTGTTGCGATCGATGGGCGCCCAAGAGCAACGTCGCATCTCGTTTCTTTCGCGCCGTTACGTTGCTCCTCATAGAGGAAATGTGCGTCGAATGAATCAACAGTTTCGCCTAGGCTTCACGCGAACCGCCATATCCCAAGACCGACTTCCGCCACCGCGAAATTCCACCACTCCGGATTCTGGAACCAGCCTCGCGAACCGACCCGTCCCTTCCCACAACACTCCGCTCTCGTCAAAATTCCTGCATCCGTGCAAGCCCCAGCCGGGGCGTTCCTCAACTTGCCAGTCAGCGTTCGCCCGCGCAAGCGGCGCAGGGATCCGACACTCGGGGATCACGATCCCGTCTTAATTTAGCCCACTCCGGGCGGCTCAACCCCAGATAAAGCACCTCGCTCCGGTCCTCTAATATTCCCGCCCACACTCCTGGGTCGACATACGTATGCGTTTCAGGATCTAGAATTCGGGCACTTGGGAGGGCGGAATGCAAATCGGGAGAGAATAGCATCACCGCGGCGGCTGAGTGGCACGGTTTTGTGCATGCGCTGGGGAATATATCAGCGCGTGGCGACGGTCGTTTCGCTTTCATCGCTCGTTGGCGCTTGGTTGTTCGGAAGAAATGGCGATGAGGATTGCGGCCGCGTGGCTTGGGACTTTCGCTGTCTGCGATGCGCTTCCTGGTCAGCTTTGGAGAAGGGCGACGCCGCTTACTACGTTGTCGCAAGTCGCCGGCTCCTACGACTATGTGATCGTGGGTGGAGGAACCAGCGGGCTTACAGTGGCCGATAGGCTGACTGAAGATTCCACGAGTAAATTTCCACCCTCTACCTCCATATCACCGTTCAACAATTAACGGCGGTCCAGAAACTGTTCTCGTAGTCGAATACGGCGAGATCGTGGACAATGACACCAGCCTCATCATGCCGTCTAAAGGCAACCCGTTTCCGTCGCAGTACATGTACAACATCACCTCGGTGCCGCAGGCGAACCTGAGCGACCGCACCGCGAGCGTTCCCGCATCGAACATTGTTGGAGGCGGCTCGGCGATTAACGCGATGTTCTTTGATCGCGGCGCGGCGGCGGACTACGATGCGTGGGCGGCGCTAGGGAATGATGGGTGGGGATGGAGCGATCTGCTGCCGTATTTTAAGAAGGTGCGGAATATGAGGTGGTTGTTGGGAGTAGAGGCTGATCGGTGCTACAGGCTGTCAATTTCACTCCGCCGTCGGAGCACATGCAGGAGGAGTTCGATGTGACTTACAATCTGTCAGCATACGAGGGCCATGGGCCCATCAAGCTGAGCTATCCACCTTTCCAGTGGCCTGGCGTTAGTACGTACCACGGACAATGAACGCCTGTTGCTCCAGAAGCTGACGTTAGCAGAAATCGAATGGGATGCGTTCGCCGACATGAACCTGACAGTCTCAAAAGAAGGAGCAGACGGGGACGCGGTAGGACGTTTCTGGGTCCCTTCCTCACAAGACCCCATAATGCAAACGCGCTCAGATGCTCGCCTAGGCTACTACGAGCGTGTCAAATCGCGGCCCAATTACCATCTCCTGACGCTGCACAAGGCGGTCAAAATAAACTTTGCCAACCTCACTGCGTCAGGGGTGACGATTCAGTCGCGCAACGGTACTACATTTACGAAGACCGTCAAGGCAAGGAAGGAAGTCATTCTCGCCGCGGGTGCTATCCACACGCCGCAGCTACTGCAGCTCAGCGGCGTTGGACCTGCTTCTGTGCTCTCAGCTTTGGGGATAGCCAGCGTGGTGGACTTGGAAGGCGTGGGGCAGAACTTCCAGGACCATCCGTTTTTCTTCATGCAATACAACTGTGAGCGACACCTACGAAGCGGTGAGGGTTAGCGTCAAGACTGACTTCTACCGTAGTCACGAGCAACGTTTACCCGTACCCCGAATTGCTATCCGAGAACGAAACGTACGCTGTTACTGCATACGCCGAGTATTTGGCCAATCGCACAGGTGGGTTCGACCGCCTCTCCACCTTTTTCACCATGTGACTAACGCTCATGATCTTCAGGCCCGTACTCCGTTGGCGTGGGCAACACGGCCGCTTTCGTCCCGCTCCGCAATCTGACAGCCGACTATCAAACCATCACGTCAACTTTATCCACGCAGGACGTCTCAACGTACGTCGATCCGTCGACGCCTTCTTCCGTGCTGCTCGGCTATGCAGCGCAGAAGGAGATTCTGGTAGACAGGTACCAGAATACGGACAGCGCTGTCATGGAGTTCCCTTTCTCCGCTTCGACGGGACCTGTGTTTGCATTCCTGAAGCCCCTCTCTCGAGGCACCGTCAACATCGCCAGCACGAATGCGTTCGCCGAGCCTGCGGTAGACTTCCGCACGCTGTCAAACCCCGTGGATCTGGACGTCATGATCAAGATCCTCAGATATGTGCGGGAGTACTTCAGCACGCCGACCATGACGCAGTTAGGTCCCGTCGAGCTGCTTCCTGGTTCGGACGTCTCGACTGACGAGGCAATCACGGCCATGTTCCGTTCCACGCTCGTGCAGTCGTCCTTCTTCCATCCTTGCTGCACGGCATCAATGATGCCTCGTCAGAAAGGTGGGGTAGTAGGTACGGATCTGCTTGTATATGGTGTGCAGAAGTTGAGCGTCGTGGATGCCTCCATCATGCCGCTCATCCCAGGCACACACCTTTGCGAGACTGTTTATGCGGTTGCTGAAAAGGTACGCTGCCCCTCTGATCCCCGTTCTTTCCCCAGGCGCCAAGTCCATATCAGCCGGCGGGGTATTAACCAAACTTTGGCCTGTACCTGAGGGTGTGGCGTTTAGCCGAACCAAGCCCAGGCGCTCCGAACTTCAGAGACGCAGTCGTTCATTCAGGAACAGGATTTCGCTGACGAACGTGCAGGCTGCAGACATGATCAAGGCGCGATTATAGGAGGAAGAACGGCGGGTGCTCAGCTCCGCTTTGTTTGTGGAAGAGGATCCGGCACTGGTGGCGCAATTCTTGAATTAAGTTTGCTAGTTCAACCGAGTTTCGGGTCACCCAAGGTTTGACAGGCGACGGGGCGCGGGGAGGAGGTACGGGAAGATGCTTGTAGTAGTTAGCGGAACCCTAGAAGGGGTAATTCTCACGACGCCACTAGTCACGTGCAAGGGGATTTTCCGATCATTGCCCTAGCCGGACGCGTAAGCTAACGGAACACCCAATCGGGTTGCGGGGCGTGTCTGCAGGGCCGGATCAATAAAGTTTGCGTGCGTGCAGAACACCCTTCACGGGTTGCGGAAGGGAGCAGCACGTTAAGGTTTGAGTGATTTGCGGGTTCAGGCGGTTGAAATGTCGTGCAGGCCCCGCTGAACAGATCCCCCTAAAGGACCAATGTTATAGAAAGGGATCTGTGATCTCTTCCAAATATTCGGTCGAGTTGGTCTCAGCTCTCGATTTCGTACGACACTTCGTAGTCGTTGATGTGGAGATCGAGGAAATGGATATCGCGGGCTTGATACTCGGGAGGCAGGATGCAACGCCAACGCCGACACCAGTATGTCCTTTTCGAATATCCCGCGATCGCATCCTCGATCGATATTTGCAATTTCGTGCCCTACGACCCCCTTGCCTGTCCCCCGGATTTTCGTCCTCCTATTCTGCGAGAACATGCTAACAACTTCGCCAACCAGGCCGGACAGACGCCACCCAACCGCTTCCCGCAGATATGGGGTTTCATGGGGGCTTTCCTGCCACTTGCGACCATTGCGCTGGTCCTTCGCATAGTGTCGCGTGTCAAGTTCTCGCACGTCGGCGCGGACGACATATCGATCATAATCGCATACGTGCTATACGTGGGTTTGAATATCGCGACCGTATTTGCGACCAAGTACGGGCTGGGGATCCATATCTGGGATGTGGATTATCCGCGGACGGGAATTAGTATGCAGAAGGTATGCGGCTCCCCCGTAGGAAGCGCAATGTTGTTGAAGCCGAGCCGATGACGAAATTCCGAGGCGCATCGGTGAGTGGAGGATGAGATCGGATGCTGACATTGGACGGCAGTGCGGCTTCTCATCGCAAGTCCTCTATCCCGCCTCCCAAGGCTTCACCAAGCTCTCCATCCTCCTCTTCCTCGCTCGCGTTGTTCCTTCGACGTCCCGCTGGCGAAAGCGCATATGGACCATCGCGGCATTCGTGGTGTGCCAGGAGATGGCGTTCACCATCACTCTCTTCTTGCAATGTCGGCCGACGAGCTACTACTGGGATAAGGCGATGAATCCGCCAGGAACGTGTATCAACCAACCGGCGTTTTACTACGTGGACGCTTCGATTAATATTTGCACTGACTTGGTGATCCTGAGCCTGCCGTGGTTTATATTTTCGAGTAGGTCGAAGAGCAGCGACTGTCCACGACGGTGATGCTAACGGCGATGGTAGGTCTGCAAGTGCCGAGGCGAAAGAAATATGCGCTGCTCGCGATTTGTTCGGTTGGTTGCTTGTAGGTCTTTTCCGCGCTCTGATCTGACGCACGTCAGAGCATGCTGACAGTGGCACAGCACACTTATAACTAGCATCGTTCGCCTACCCTTCCTCCACGACCTTAACCAATCCAACGACCCCACATGGGGCGTAGTTGACGTCGCAACATGGTCTATTGCGGAGCTCGGCTCTGCAATCACCACAGCATCCGTACCCTGCATTCGCCCGCTCGTGACCTGGATCTTCCCACGATTTACCTTTACCTCCAAGGGAACTTCTAATTCAAACTCCGCTGGCAGACATTCAAAGGGCGGGTCCTTTGCATTGTCCACGATAGGTGGTGGCAAGAGAGGTGGATTGGGGTCGAAGAGCTACGCTGAGATAGAGGGAGGCAAGAACGATAATGAGAGTGAGGAGTATATTTTAAATGAGGATGGGAGGGTCATCCGGCAGACGATAACGACGACGATCAGTAGTGAGACGTTGCGAAAGGACGAGGTGGTCTGAAGCAAAGAGGAAGTCGGTGTGACGGTGTCAATGAATATGTTTAACGGCCAATAGGGAACGACAAGATACCCCGTAGATGAGAGCTTCTGAACATGCTTGGAGCGAATCGAATCGAGTCAGAGCGATCACTTCGAGCCCAACGTACCCTGGCCACTCATTCTGACTGTTCGAGGAGATTCGCCGGCACCGCGTCACTGATTTGCTCTTGGTGCGCCAACTTCAGGGGACCAGATTAGCCGCAGGATTCCGGCCGTTGAGAAAGTAGAGCATGCTACCTTATTATTCGCTGGTTTCTGAGACTGTTGGTTTGCTTGTTCCAGGGACCCTTAACTCGCTGACTGAGCGAAGCCTTTCTTAGGATGAAGGCTGGGCGCTGCTTACTTCGTGGCGGCACAGTATTATGCCTATCAGCCGCGCCGACGGCGATGCGTTTCGCGCGAGAAAATAAATGGACATTATATACGTTCCATCATCCTCTCGAGCACTCGAATATTCATCTCTAAGGCGCTCTTCCTCAAGATGGGACTCTTCGTTCCGCTCACTATCGTCCTGACTGTCGGCTACGTGAGTAAATGAATCGACGTGCAAGAAGAATCAGTAACTCACCAGCTGACAAGGTCGTTGGAACAACGATATATGATCTCTTCTTCCACCCATTGGCAAAGTATCCGGGGCCTTTTCTATGTCGCATCTCACGCCTGCCGTCTTTCTACCATGCGTGCAAAGGCGATCGCCACATATGGTCCTGGCAGCAGTTCCAGATTTATGGTAGGTCGTATTTTCCAGTCTGGTAGTGAAGCCGCAGCGAGACTGAGCTAGCGCAGGGAGCAAGTTCCGGGCGGCGCCAAATATGCTTCTCTTCGACACTCCAGAAGCTTACAACTCGCTCTTCAGCTACAAAGCCAATGTCATGAAATCAGGGTCGTATGCCGCGTGGGCTCGTAACAAACACGACTTCAACACCTTGTCTACCATAGACGTTGCAGGACATGCGAAAAAGCGGAAGCTGTTGGCGCTAGCCTTTACGGATCAGTCGGTAAAGGCAGCGCAGCCGTTCATGGCGCGACATATTGATCGATGGAACGAGGTTCTGCCTGGGGAGACGCCGGGCGACGATGGATGGGGCGAGCCGAGAAATATGTCGACTTGGGCGGATTACTTGGTGTTCGACGTCCTCGGAGATTTGTGCTTTGGCAAGAGCTTTGAAACGAAGGAGCCTGGAGAGAACAAGTTGAAGTCGATCCCGCACGACATTGCGGACTCCATGAGAATTCTGTTCCCAGTACGTGATGGAGATGCGCCGCCGACCATGTATGCTTGCTAACGGGCGTCAGATCACCAAATCGCCTGCACTGGAGTTCGTGCTTTGGCTCAAACCTCGCGGCTTGGACAAACTCATTGAACTCGCGACGCCCCAGAACATGAAGGACTATTTTACTTTCGCTGATAGTTCTGCGATGCAGCGCCTCAAGGCTGAACGAGATCGCGAAGCTGTGAAGGCTCCTGTAGAGAGAGAAGACATGTTCCATTTCCTTTGCACAGCCCGAGATCCCGACACCGGCGAGCTTGCTTTCGGCGAAGCAGAGCTGAAATCGGAAGCAACGCTGCTAATCGTGGCTGGATCCGACACCACGTCGACGACGATGGCCGGCCTGTTCTTCTACCTCACGCATTATCCGCGTGTGTATGCGAAACTGGTCAAAGAGATTCGGCAGACTTTCAGTAGCCCAGAGGACATTGTCCACGGCCCGTTACTGGCGAGCTGCCACTACCTACGCGCATGCATTGACGAGGCGTTGCGTGTAGGGCCCCCCGGACCAAGCGAATTTGAGCGACAGGTGCTGCCGGGCGGAACTACGATTAACGGCGAGTTCTTTCCCCAAGGCGTCGTCCTCGGTATACCGCACTGGTCATTGTTCAGGAACGAAAGGGTGTGTCCCGACCCGAATGTCTTCCGGCCAGAGAGATGGATTGTGTCGGATCACGAAGACACTCTGAATACCCCAGAACAGGTCAGCTTCCTGAAACGCAGCTACCACCCATTCGGCAAGGGTGTGGGCAGCTGTCTAGGCCAGAAGCTTGCGATGCAGCAGTTGTCAATGACCGTGGCGCGGACGCTGTGGCGGATGGACGTGAGGCTGGCGCCTGGCGAGGAGATTGGTGCGGGAAGGCCGGAGCTGGGTTGGGGGAGGAGGGATCCGAATACGTACCAGCTGGATGACGCGTATATCTCTTTGCGCAATGGGCCGATGGTGCAGTTTAGGGAGAGGAGCGGTCTTTGATGGATGGTGGAGTTGGTCGAGGTGTGGTGGCTGGGGAAAGTGCGGGGTCTAGATGAGGCTTAGCGTCCCTTGGCGTTACGCGAAATTCTCTCTCTCCGCTCCGACCTCCCGCGACATTATCAGGTATGCATGCCAATCTCTTGGAAGGCATTGCTGGATACGATCCGCATTGCGCTTCAGTTCTTGCTCCTCAGTGCCCCTTGTCCCTGTCATCGGTCCCACGCCGACTTCCCTTCGTCGGGGATATTGGACCACCCATCAGCGCACAGCAGGTTACTCTGCCCATGACGGCGCGCCATCTACTCCATCAATTGCACGAATGGCGGGGCGTATGCTTACGCTCGTCCCGCATGCGGCATGATCTCCAATTATCCTGCCGTACGTTGCGCTGCCAGCACGGAAAGAAAATGACATCGAGCATTCGATAGAGCAATTACTACCTTTTCTTCTCCGACACACCTTGGGCACTCCCTTCCTGCCCAGCTTGAGGCACATGCACCCAACATTGAAGAGCTGCGGCGAATAAGTGGTCCGCCTTCTTCTCCGTCAACATATTCCATCATGGACGCATTCTCTATACCATGCATTCTGGCCGACAGGACATCATCACTCCTGAACTCGCAGACATCGATACTCGCTACTACTCGGCCGATATGTGCTGTCAGCCGGTTAATCTCTGACGGTGTCCGTCCTGGATGCGATGTACCAATCCCGGAATATCTACGCACGGTGCTGTTCAAGGCCCCACCCGCACGACGTATGATCTGTTACCCCAGGATGGAGGTAAGTTCTACTGGCCTACGAATTGAGATGAGGGTCCCCGTCGTGGTATTTTTCCGTCTCTCTTTTCGCCCCAAGTCGTAATTCCGTTCGAGTTCGAGGGAGAGAAGGTGAAGTGCCTGGTTTGATATACGGATATGCGGATGAACCCAGACGCCTTCAGGAGACTGAATCCACGCGTTAGTAAGAAACCGTAGTTTTCATTCTTGGATGCATTCGGCACGCGAGCCCATGTGATACCGCGTCTTAGCACCATGATGGCAGGAAGCGAGATCCACCATGGGACACCATCACGGTGCTCCATCTACAGCCTTCAACAACGCAGGAAAGGTATCTATTACCACTCCGACCTATCCGCTACTTTCATATGTATATGTACCGTTCGCGGTCATTCTCAGCAACTCTCCGAGTCGCAAGTAGTCCAGCAACGCTGGAACTGGAAGACTCCACACAGATACCATGCATATTCATGACGCCCTCATCATCGGCGCTGGACCATGCGGTCTCGCAATTGCCGCTCGATTGCGCGAGCACACTCCCTCTGCGACCTTCACAGACGACGAGCACCAACGGTACCACTGGATCCGCAAGCATGGCCGCAAGATGAATATCAAGGACCACCGGACGAAGAAAGATTCTCTTCACTCCCCTACCTCAACTCCATGTAGCTCAGACTCTGGCCCCGCATCCCCGTCCCACCAGAAAGACGGCGGCATCGACATGCTCGTCCTCGACGCTGACGGCGCAGACTGGCTCACGAAGTGGAACCGGCTCTTCCGCACCTTCTCCATCTCGCACCTCCGCAGCCCCATGTTCTTCCACGTTGACCCGGTAGACCGCGACGCCCTTCTAGGATACGCCTACGAGCATCAGCGGGAGAGCGAGCTGGAAGCTCTTCCTGGCTGCGCCGGGAAAGAAGTTAGCAAGCACAAGAAGAAGAAGAAGCGAATAAACGCACGGGGTAGATTCATGCAGGCGACTCCAGACATCGATGAGCGGGACAGGAAAGATTATTTTACGCCGAGTCGGGAGGTGTTTGGGGACCATTGCGAAGAAGTCACCAGGAGGTATGGGCTGAGAAGGGAGATGGTTAGGCAAGAGAAGGCTGTGGATATTGAGCACCAGTATGCCAGTGTGTTCGAGGACGCTGAGGGAGGTATTTCCGGCGGTGCTAAGGACGAGGACGGGAAGATTTTTCGTGTCATCACTGACGAGGGAATTCGCTACGCACACATCGTTGTATTGGCCGTCGGTCCGGGAAATGCACCTTCCATACCCGAATGCCTTGGGCTATCCACCGCATCCGCACACGAAGGCTACTGCCACGCCATGCAGATCAAGCAGTTTCCACCACCCCACGTCTTAGAGAGGATCAATAGGAAGGTTCCCACACATATGCTCATTATCGGCGGTGGTCTGACCAGCATCCAACTCGCAGACTTGGCGCTCAAACGCGGAGTAAGCAAGGTATGGTTGCTAATGCGCGGGGGAGTAAAAGTGAAGTACTTCGACGTCGATCTGGAGTGGGTGGGCAAGTTTCGGAACTACAACCAAGCCACGTTTTGGTCAGCGGATACAGATGAAGGTGAGTCGAAAGTTTGCGGCTGATGATATCGTGTTGCTAACATATGATAGAGCGTTTTGAGATGCTTCTTCAAGCCCGGAATGGAGGCAGCATGACGCCGCGATACCGGAAGATCCTAGATGCCCATGTTGCTAGTGGAAAGATCTCACTGCACACGCACACCACGCTGGCATCAGTAAGCTGGGACGCCACGGCGCGGACTTGGACTTCCATTACCACTTCCCCTCCAATTCCACTCCCACCCATCCACTACATCGTCTTCGCAACAGGTGTCCAATCGAACATCGATTCCATCCCCTTTCTCCAAACACTGCAAAAACAGTACCCGATTCCCTGCATCGGCGGCCTGCCCTGCTTGAACGACGACCTCATGTGGTGCGACGAAGTGCCGCTGTTCGTTACCGGGAGGCTGGCGGGGCTAAGATTGGGACCAGGGGCGCCGAACCTAGTGGGTGCGAGGGTGGGTGCGGAGAGGATCGCCTGGAATGTGGATGACCTGCTTCGCAAACTGGGTCGCTCGAGCGAGAGAGCGGATACAGGCGCATTGAGTGAGGAAAGCGAGGACGAGAAATTAGGCGCCTATGCATCAGGCCGAAGTAACCGGTTCGATAGCCTCGTCGACATCTCCTGCCAGTGAGGGCCAGTCCATTCCGATATCCTAGATACGTACTCCGGGCCTACTCTACCATATATCAAATGCAATCCTATTCTAGTATGGCAATGTTCTCGAAAATGCGGGGGTGTACGTATTGATTTGTTCCTCGTGTTCGGGATGAAGCGATTCGTCCGCTGAATCCGACAACCTGGCCGAAGGATCGTTCTATATCTGGAAGTCATATAGCGAGAAAGGGGTGCGGTTCTCAGACCGATCGGTGGTCTCGAGGCGGAATTAGGGCAGAGATAAAATGGCGTTGGAGATGCTTGGTTCTGGGGCGGGAGAGATACTCGCCTCGATCATATTCTAGCTTGATTCAGTAACCATGAAGATCTTCGCAGCATTTCTGCTCTTCCTCACTTTTGCGCTCGGCCTTCCCGTCGCTGAACCTACTGCCGGCGATATCACCGGTTCGAATCCACTCGAACCACGACCAATCGGTAGCCGCCCAGTGGAACCTCGCCCGGTAGACCCACGCCCGATCGGCTCCCGCCCAGTCGAACCGCGACCCATCGGCTCGCGAAGTCTCTCAGAGCGCCAGAGCAGCAGCGCCGATGAATACATCATCGAGTTCAAGGACGGCTATGTGCGCTCCTCCTCACCTCTCTTTCTTTGTTTCTGTCCCAGCTAACTGGATTCAACGCAGACGCACGACGACTTCTACAAGTGGACGGCATACCACGATATCGCGTACGAGACGCGCAGAACATACGACTACAATGTCTTCAAGGGTATCTGGCTGCAGCTGAAGAAGGGCGGGGATTCCGCCGTATTTAAAAGCTGGGAGGGGACTAAGGATATTTGGGTGGTGGAGGATTATGAGTATCCGCCGGTGCCGGAGGCGGGTCCGATTGCTATGCCTACGTCTGTGGTCGTGCCTGCTGCTGCTTGAGAGGCTGGAGGGGGCGGGAGGGGGCTCGAGAGGAGGTCCGATGTGCGAGGGCGTAGATGTGTGAGGGAAGTGTAGTGAGCAATACTATGGTTTAAAATGACAGAGTTACGGGGTTGCAAAGTGTTAATATGAAGGACAGGAGTGTATATCTGCGCCGCAGTAATACTGTGATCGCTACTAAGAGCGAAGATCTGTCCGGGAGTGGCGCGGCTCCGGCCCTATCTCCTCCGCGCCCGAGATGCGGCATGCGCCGGTGGCGAAATGCACGTGAAAACCCATATGTACAAAACTCATGGCGAGAGAGGCGTCTGATGAGGCAGTGTTGTGGCATCGGCGTCACCCCTGATGCTCTCGAGATGTCAAGCCACTCCACGTGGCCCGAGCGCCTCTTTTCGCTTCCCGTCTTCTTCCGCGCCTCGCACACCACCTCACCTCGACCGCACTTTGATCATTCCTTCATCCTTTCTGCATCAGAATTTTCACCTGCTAATCGCCATCTCAATGACTCACGCATCAGCAACAGGTTGGGCGTGGATGAGGCTCCACGCACACCTCGCCTTTGGATTACTGTTAGCGGTCGGGCGGCGATGACGCCTGGAGCCTCAAAGGGCCCTGGACCCTCCGATCAGACTTGTTGGGAATTGAGATGGACGGATGTTTTTCGCACAAATTGGGCCTCTGCGACGGTCTCTGCGGCGTCCATTTTGGAGTCGTGCTTCGCGCTGTCTCTGCTTCGACCAGCAGGCGATGACAATTCCGGTTTCCGACTAACTGGAAGCGTCTCCATATGCACGATACTCGACGTCGAGATCACAGTCACTTTGGCCTCGGACCCAGACTATATCAACGCACCTTCGGACCTAAAGTGGGCCCTGGGCGAGTCCTTCTCGAAGCGTGCGACAGAAGTCCCTGTTGGCCCACTCTTCCGACATACCAAGACCATGCTGAAAGAGCTCTAAACGGCGATCTTTCTGCAGACGGTCATCTCAGCGCCAACGCTTCGGATACCAAGCCTCCTCTTGCCGCAAAGGGGTCTGGAAGCGGTGGGGGCGCGTTTATTCCCGTGTTTGACGTGGGATGCTTGGCATGAAGGTCGACACAATTGATCCGCTTTGGGCGTTTCAACGTTGGTTTCGACCTTCTTTCCCGGCGGCAACGGCCTTTTTCAGCCGCATCGACTTTTGCGTTCCAAATGCCGCTTTGGACCTCTCGTGGCCTAGACTTCCTCGGGAAAACTCGGATTGTAGCCCGCCCAAACCCACTCGTCCACTATGCTGGGAGAGCCGCATGCCTGAAGGAAAGGATCTCCATGTTCCACACAGGCTTGTCTGGTAGTCTGCCTGGACTGGCAACCGCTTGCGTTCACATGTCTGCGGTCCTTATCACTAACGACCTGCCTGCCTCTCGTCACGGGTTATGCCAAGACTGTAGTTGTGCGTCGACCTGAGGTCGCAGCGCGCATCCTATTTCCAGCTATGCCTTTGTGCATTTGGCATGCCATCCTGCGCTCGGAATCCCTGAGATCGCCCTGAATTATCCCGAAGTTATCCAGATCTAAATTTGGGCGGAAAACTCAAGACATCTTGGCGGCCGCGGAACGGACCTCATGCCAAGGCGAGACCTCCGTCTGGCTTCGTCAACACCGACTAGTACCTGAGGTCCCACAGTTGCCCGTGCATTTATGTTGACACAAACCCTTATCTGAAGCTTCATGGTGGGTACAAGGAGAAGACTGAGTAGCATCTCACCTCCGCCAAGACGAGCGAGAGTCCACTCTACCCTTACGAAGGAGCTCTAAGTCGCCCGCTGCCCGATATGGCCGGCGGTTGTTCATACCTAGTTCGAGACAGTATGCCGATGAGGAAGACTGTGCTCCACAGATCTCGAGACTTGTGCTTATCAGGACTCCGCCCCTCTCGTGCTTTCTGCTCTCCTTTCTCAACGGCCCGGTGCTGAAATACTTTCCGTTTCTCTTTCGTTCTTTCTCTTATATCTTACTGGCATTGTCGGTCACTCCGTCTCGCGGTGCAGGTCACCGCTTCACGCATTCCAGCAATGGACCCTCGTTATCAACTCACTGACACATCGTTCGAGCATCGTACTTTCAGTGCCAATTCCTACAACGGCAACCATGATCATTCAGATCGATTCTCCCAAACCACCACACCCGCCGCTTCCGCCCCGTTAAATGACCGGCAAGCCTACTTCCCGGAGCAACCTAATAGCAATGGCTATCCAATGGATGTGAAGGGCAAGCAGCCTTACACAGACAGCAGTCAATCCACGCAGCCGACGCCTAACGAGACACCCAGAGACTCGATCGACTTGGAGAAACAAGACGACAAAACCGACACTGCACCGCACGATCCGCACAAGAAGGACCCAAATCAGCCAAAGCTCCCATGGGGCAAGCGACTTCTACACTTCACGTGGGCCTGGTACACGCTGACGATGAGCACCGGTGGCATAGCGACGCTCATTGCTGTCCAGCCCCATCGTTTCCCCGGGCTTCTGTCCATCGGGGCCGTGTTCTACGTTGTCAATCTCATATTCTTCGTCGTGCTTTGCGCGACCATGGCGCTGCGATTCATAAAGTTCCCAGGGTCATTCAAGGAGTCGATCATGCACGAACGAGAAGCGCTCTTTATTTCCACGTTCTTTCTCTCTGTCGCGACGATCATCACCGGCACGCAGAAGTACGTCGTGGAGATGTACGAGGCTGCGCACCCTGTGCGAGGCTGGATCGTTACGAGCATGGGCGTCGCGTTCTGGATCTATGTCTTCCTCACCTTCTGCCTCGCTGTGTTCCAGTACTCGTTCTTGTTCGCACGGCATACCTACCTTTTGGTCAAGTTCATGCCGAGCTGGCTTCTTCCCGTCTTCCCCGTCATGCTCGCGGGCACCATCGCGTCGGTCATCGGAACAGACCAGCCGATCGGGGCGAGGATGCCAATACTGGTCGCTGGTCTTGCGTGCCAGGGACTTGGCTTCACCCTCAGCATCCTCATGTATGCGCATTACATCGGTCGCTTGATGCAAGTCGGCTATCCCAACCGGGAGCATCGAGGTGCTATGTTCATTGGCGTTGGGCCGCCCTCGTTTACATGCCTCGCTTTCATCGGCATGGCGAATGCTCTTCCGGACGACTTCGACCTGCAGCGCGACGGACTCTTGGACGGCAACTTATTGCGCACTCTCGCACTTGTGTCGGCGGTCTTCCTTTGGGTACTAGCAATGTGGTTCTTCATGATCGCTTTCATTGCCGTAAGTCCTCCTTCACACCCCCTCCAATCCTCCTCCGCTAACTCCCCCAGGTCCTCCATTCACGACCAGAATACTTCCACCTCGGCTGGTGGGCCATGGTCTTCCCCAACACCGGCTTCATCATCGCAACCATCAACATCGGCAGCAGCCTAAAGGACGAGACTATTCTGTACGTCGCGAACGGGCTCACTATCGCCATCGTGCTCATGTGGGCGTTCGTCTTGTACCATAATGTTCGCGCGGTGGTGGTCGCGGATATCATGTACCCCGGCCGCGACGAGGATGTGGAAGACTAGGTGGAGTGTTGCGTGAGCTGTTAGGCCCGAGAAGTAAGCGATGCGCGGCTGAGGGATGGCTCGCCGCTGGTGTGTTGCGATGTCACGAGATCTTCGGGTTGGATGAGTCAGCCCTGCCACTCCCGACCTGAAGCTTCTTATTTGTTCTAGATTCTTATTCCCGATCTTCGGCGGTTCCCGGCGGTTCCCTTTTTTGTTGGAGAGCGAAAGCTGTCCGAAGGCCACGATACCCCTTGCTGCTGGCCTGTTGTACTGTACTATAGTTAGATATAGACGGGGCTTTAGACAATACACATTGTACTAATAACTTATCTGGTAGCCGTGAATGCTGCTGGTGAGATAATTAACGCGACATGATATCGCTATGGGCTTTTTGTCTGGGAGGTCGATGTTTGACCGTGCAAAGACTATACCTAACCACTTAGTCGACGCCGATACCTCTATTTGGGGACCGATGAGGCTAGTGTCCCTTCCGCTCAACATTCCCACCGCGACGAGGCTTCTTGAACTGCTTGATGAACGCGGGCGGGTTGGGCAAATTCGCACGCGCGATAGCCGCCGCGACCCTGCCCGCTGTGCAACCCGCGATCGCAACCAGAGAAAGCGCATCACCTTTCGTCGCGTTCTGGGGATGCTTGAGGCTAAATGTGCAGCGGGTGATGCGTACTGTACAAGCGCTGCTTGGTAGCTGGGGGGGAGGCCAGTGACTGGAGTAGTATGCGGCGTAGCAAAAACTGGTCGTTGGGCTAGGTGACTGGTAAGCTTCTGCTTTCGGGCATGACGGATGAAAGCTCGCGCGATACATTAATTCCAACTGCTTACCGTAAGATGCTTGTTCGATGATTGGCGGACGTGACTTCAGGAGCTCCTTTGTGTCCAGCTGCGTCGTTTTAGCCTTGCCTGCGCTCCTGCGATCTGGGCTGCGCTCTACACCTAAGATGCGGCTTGCCTTGCGCCCCAACTCCCTACACGACTGCTCACTTTGGCTCGATACACGCAACTCGGTATACCTTATCGTCCTGGGTCTGATCGAGCACTTGATCAGCGACGAGAATGTCACGCCTTACGCAATAGTCTCGCATACCTGGCAGGAGGGGCAAGAGGTGACCTTGGACGACCTAATGAGCAACAGCGTGTGTGAGGTGAGACCCCACGGGTGCTGATTGATCGTAGTATAACCAGATCAGTTTATGCATGTCTATTCCTTCATCTCAGATCTCTGCCGCTGAAGTGGCACCCCCTATGCCTACTTTCAAGGAGTCTACAACTTAGCAGAACCAAAAAACGTTGGGAGCTCAATAGGATTATTCATATCAAGCTAGGAAGCCTACCTTGCTGTTTAGAGTTTTAGAGAGTACATGTGCCTCAGAGGCTATGATTCTCGCATTCCTTAACCGGCGTAAGTATTGCCCTATCTTCTGTGTCGTTACTGATCGTGTAAGATTTCCATCTAGCTTTGGGCAAATCGATATCCTCTTCACCAGACAAAAATTTCATGAACACACCATGGGTGACGACAACAATATCTTTCCTCTCGTCGTCGCCACGCAAAGCCACATCCAGTTGCTTAAGCTTCTCCCTCATCCTTGCCGCTCTCAGCGTAACTGAATCGTCATCTGCTGCGTATTGCCCTGCTTTAGCCTGCCAGTCCTCACGCAATCCCCCCAAACCCAAGTTCAAGAATTCTTTCTCCAATACATGGCGCTCTGAGCCGGTGTCGCAAGGCAGCGCGCTTCGTTCCTGCAGGTCGGGCTCTAAAGTGAGCTCAACGCCATTCTCCACACCAAAGTCCGAGGATGGGTCGAAGTATCGTTTGTCAAGCACATGAGGAAAACCCGCGAGGGAGGTTTGGATGGCGCGTCGAAGTGGAGAACTGAGAATTGCTGCGATGCGCTCTGGATGGGGGAACAAGCTGACCAGCTCAGAAGCTTGGGCGTAACCGAGAGTGGTCAAGGGCGGGTCCAGTTGAGAAAAATCTTTAGAGACGTTGTGTTCGGATTCAGCGTGGCGGACGAGATAGATTGTTGATGCCATGGCGCTCGGGGGTTATGGACATTAAACAGCACATCGGCTCTTATCTACGCGAAAGCGGAACCGAAGAAATGGCGCAATAAATGCCAAGAATCACGACCGCAGCCTCTTCATCATCACTCGTGCTCCTGGGAGGTGCTGCGGATTAGGAAATATGACGTAATGTACGTTTACTATACCGAGCCAATAGATTTCAAGGGGTGGGCATGGGAGAACCACTCCGCCGATGGTGACTTGGTGGTCTGCGCAAACACCTGCGGTAAGACTTTCTGCTAAAGAATGAACTGAACGATGTCACACTATCGAATCTGGACATGATGCAGCCCGTTCCGGCACACCTTGCGGGCCAGTACGATATTGTGCATATCGGCCGCATCTTTCGATACATACAGCACGAGAATCCGTCAAGGCTCTTGGAAAACTTCACTTCGCTTCTCAGTAAGTTCCGTTCCTTTTGTAGATGCAGATTGAAGGCTAATACTAAGTAGAACCGGGAGGATACCTTTGCTGGGACGAGTTGGATCTCGGCTCAGAGCATCCACAGTCATCCGATCCTAACGTGTCTCATATACACGCAGATAGGATCGAAGAGTTCGGAAGGGCTTGGATCGTATCGCAAGGGATAACTATTGCGCCCGCACTGATGGTATCCAAGCGGTGCTTATCGTCCGTACGGTTGGGTCGGCGAACTCGATAGCATCTTTCGCTCCTACGGTCTCGAATGAGTTGACTTCAAACGGCAGACCGTCAGCAACTCTATGGCCCGGCCCTGGACACTAATGCAGCTCATGGTAAATCGAGACTTCATTCGGGAATGACGTCGTTCCGATGTGTGAGGCGGGAAAGATGCCCCCTGGCTCCCCATCCGCGGATGATTGGGGAGAGATGTCGCAAAACTTGATCCTGGACAGGAGCGGCGTGAAGCAGATAACGGATATCGCGTATATAGTCGTGAGAAAGCTAACAGAGGGAAATTGAACCCAAATGGCGGGGAAGCTGACGGTGTCGACGTCTGCGCCGCCTGACTGCATGTATGCGCTTCTCGCGCGAACCGGGCGGCACGGTGAGGCACCATCTGCATCATATTACGAGCCCTGTATTTGGTCGCCTTCGTCGTCTGCTCCCTTCGCCACTCGTAGCAACAAAGTAGCACCACGATGTCTGAAGCGAAGAGCCCTAAGGCGGTCAGCTCGCCCCCTTGCGAAGAGGTCTCCCATCGCGCCCAAAAACCATGGCACTTCTGGGCCGTGTTCCCAGCCCTGTGTCTTTGCTCCTTCTTGACGGCCTTCGATGCCTCCGTCGTCTTCACTGCGCTTCCAACCATCGTTTCCGACCTGCAATCCGGAGAACTATACATCTGGATTATTAACGCGTACACGCTTTCGATGACCGCGCTGCAACCCCTCTACGGTCAAATCGCGGATATCTGGGGCCGGAAAGTCACACTCGTGCTTGCGCTCAGCGCGTTTCTAGTAGGGAGTCTCGTATGCGGCTTGGCGAAGTCGACGGTAATGCTGGTAGTCGGGCGCGCGGTCCAAGGTATGGGTGGTGGTGGACTGAGCATACTGCCTGGCATGATCCTCTGCGACCTGATTCCCCTGCGGGAGAGGCAGAAGTATACCAGCATTGTGTATGGGGCTTTCGCCGTCGGGACACTTATCGGGCCAGTCGCCGGAGGCAGCCTCGCGGAATCGATCGGGTGGAGATGGATCTTTTACCTTGTCCTCATCATTGGCGCGGTGTCGCTGGTCCTCGTGCTTGCCTTCCTCAGGCTGAAGCATGGAAGAGAAGGAACGCTCCAGAGCCAGCTTCGTCGGATAGACATCCTCGGAACTGTAACCCTGACGGCGTCGATTAGTTCGATCCTGATATGCTTGACCTGGGCTGACGCGAAGTACCCGTGGGCGTCGTGGAGGTGCATTGTGCCGCTTGTGTGCGGCTTCGTTGGCCTCGCGATCTTCGTCTTGTTACAGGCAAACCAGCGCCTCTGTCCTCAACCAACAGTGCCCCTCCACCTCTTCAAAAGCTCAACCTCCCTTCTGGCATTCCTGGTCACGTTGTTACACGGGCTCATCCTCTACTGGTCAAGCATCTGTATACCTCTCTACTTTCAAGCCGTTCTCCTCACGACACCCAAACAATCCGGAATCAACAGCATACCCATGGCCGTGACTCTCGTTCCTGCCGGAATCCTTGGGGGATTCTTAATCGCAAAGTTTGGACGCTACAAGCCAAACCAGATCAGCGGTTTCGTGATCATGCTCATTGCCCAGGGTTGCTTCTCGATGCTTGGTCCGTCTTCTTCCACGGCTTCCTGGGCTGGCTTCCAGATTTTGATGGCGATAGGTGCTGGCGTCGTCCTCACAGCCTTGCTTCCGGCTATCCAAGCACCGCTGTCCGAAGAGGATACCGCGGCTTCGTCGGCGATGTGGGGGTTTGTGCAGAGTTTTGGGTTTATATGGGGCGCCGCGATACCTTCAGCGATATTCAACAGTCGATCGCGCAGCCTCGCCCAGGAAACGAGCATAATGGAGGTGAAAACTCTGTTAAAGGACGGCTCGGCATATGAGCATGGTGTTCGAGCTTTCCTTATTACTCTGAGTCCAAGTGCGAGGGATGAGGCGATCAGGATCCTTAGCCAAAGTGTACGCTTCACCTGGATGGTCAGCCTCGCGTTTACTGGCTGTGGGTTCTTGCTCGCTTGTTCGATCAGGGAAATTCCGCTGAGGACGGAGTTGGAGACGAAGTATGGGCTGCGGGATAAGGCGGCTATTGAGGCCTGAGGAGTCGTGGGTTGGAGGAAAGCACACCACCTTCGGAGCATTCGGAGAATCCATGCGACGATGCCTTTTTTCAGGTCCCGATGAGGGGTTTGTAGGGATCTACATGCATGTAGATCTGAGGGAACATAATTTCTCCGGCCGACAACGTCAAGTTCCACCAATAGCGAGCGCCACACATAGCTCGCACCCTCGGCGTACGTCCATACTTCGGGGAGCAGTGCCTGTAGGTAACTAGTTAAACCAGGTAGCGGGCGACGGAGCCATTAATTTTCGAGATCCCCGGAGAGACTATAACCAAGGAGCGTCTGCTTCCGCGGGATCACGCCTGTGAACCTGGTCCATGCCCTACCAAGATGCTGGCTAAATGGGGACGGGAAGAACAAGAAGATTTAAAAGTCCGCAATGCCGACGTGCGAATGCGCTTTCGATCTCGCGAGCAGCGAAGACTTCCCTGGTCAAGATGGTGCTCTTCAAGCAGGCTCTCGCAGCCGCGACGTGCTTCGGATGTGCCGCTGCAGTCGACATCATCGTTCAATCTTCCGGCGGCAACGTGACGGGCAAATTTGGGCATCCATATGGCTACGGTTTCCTGCACGAAGTGAGCCCCGAAATTCCTCAAAGCTACTACACGTTCACTAACCGTCTCCAGGACATCAACAACTCCGGTGACGGCGGCATCTACGCCGAGCTGATCCAAAACCGCGCCTTCCAGTACAGCCCAGAGTTCTCCGTCTCAACGGCGCATTACTTCCCCATCAATGGCGCCAGTCTGAGCATCCAGTTCCTGGACGAGCCGCTGTCGAAGGCGTTACCGGCTTCGATGCGCGTTGCGGCGAGCAGCAACAGTAGCGGTAAGATTGGCTTCAAGAACGAGGGCTACTGGGGAATGGCTGTTAGTCAGCAAAAGTATATAGGGTCGTTCTGGGTTAAGGGCGCTTACAACGGGTCATTCACTGCGTCGATGCAGTCCAACTTGACGGATGAGGTTTTTGGATCGGTCGAAGTGAAGTCTAAGGCTATTGCGGACGAGTGGACGGAACACGCATTCGAGATCGTGCCTGAGAAGGATGCTCCGAATTCCAACAACACGTTTTCGGTCACCTTTGACCCGGCAAGCGCACAGAATGGTGCACTAGCATTCAATCTTATCAGTCTTTTTCCGCCGACATATAAGGGTAGGAAGAATGGACTACGAGTTGATATTGCCGAGGCGCTCGCGGATATGAACCCTGTATGTCCCCAGTCTCGCTTCATTTGTTGATGTGAAAAAGACTGATGCGGCGTTAGCACTTCCTCCGCTTCCCCGGTGGAAATATGCTCGAAGGCCTTACTAACGACACGTATTGGGACTGGAAGGACACCCTTGGGCCGTTGAAGGACCGTCCGGGCTTCCAAGGCGTGTGGGGCTATCAGCAAACACATGGCCTGGGTCTCATGGAATACCTCGAGTGGGCCGAAGACATGAACTTGCAAATTGGTAAGCGTCCCGTTCCCAGGCTTTGCGATCGTGACAAGACGTTCCCTAACCGACTTGTAGTACTCGCCGTTTGGGCCGGCTTAGCGCTTGATGGCGGGGTCACGCCTCAAGAGGACCTGCAGCCCTTCATCGACGACGCCCTGAACGAGATTGAATTCGTATGCGGACCAGCGGACTCTACTTGGGGTTCGCGTCGTGCCGAGCTCGGCCATCCTGAGCCGTTTGAGCTGAATTACGTGGAGATAGGCAATGAGGACTGGTTGGCCGGCTACCCCGAAGGATGGGACTCGTATCGACAGTACCGCTTCCAGATGTTCTTCGATGCCATCAAAGCCGAGTATCCGGACATGCAAGTCATCGCCGCTGCCGCTACCAGCGATCCAGCCCCAGAGGGTGAGACGACGGGGCCAAACCTAGAGGAAGGGCTCGACTTCAGCAAGACGTCGGGTGCGATCGGGGATTACCATCCCTATCGTGAGCCCGACGAGCTGGTGGACGAATTCGACCGCTTCGATAACGACATCGGCCACATCGTTGGCGAAGTAGCCGCGACGCATGTCAACGGGGCCACACCTCCCCGCTGGGACGGCCCATTGTACATATATCCGTGGTGGATCGGCGCGGTGGGCGAGGCAATCTCACTGATAGGGTATGAGCGCAACTCGGACCGCATACCAGGCGCCTTTTACGCCCCGGTCCTCAAGAACGTGAACAAATTCCAATGGCCAATCACGCTTATCCAGTTCAGCGCGGACCCGAACATGACGACACGCGCCGTGACGTGGTACTGCTGGAGCCTTTTCGCACACCACCCTATCAGCGACACGCTCCCTACGGTGAGCAATTCCAGCTACGGCCCGCTGTACTGGGGCGCCGGCAAAGATGATCCAAGGAACGCACTGGTCTGGAAGGGAGCCGTATACAATACGACCAACAGCAGCGACGTCCCCGTGTCGGTACACTTTCAGGGAGTCACGCCAGGCACCAAAGCGTCGCTAACTGTTTTGACCAACACTGTGGGCGATCCGTATGCATACAACGACCCGTTTACGGGTGTAAATATTGTTAACTCGACGACGAGAGAAGTGACAGCGGGCGTGGCAGGAGCGTTTGAGTTCAGTCTGCCCGAGTTGAGTGTTGCGGTTCTGGATACAGATCCAGCCGGTGTTTCGAGTGGCGTGTATCGCGCATAAGAACCGTCATTAGGAGAATAGGCAAGCTTCGTTCGTATGTCTACGGTGCCGCTAATTTCATAGAGAGCATGAGCGCGCGCCAGAGACCCGGAGCCCGCTGTGCTTTTGCCGTGGATGAGACAAAAATATCAACAAGGCCAAAGAATGCTAGAGTATTAGAATGGTTTTCCGAATAGTGTTGCTGGTGAGAAAGGCATGAGGTCGATGAGTAATCCTGCAATGAGTGGTTGATTACTTTATCGTTGGTACGCCTCGCTAACGGCGGATGCGACGGCCGACGCATGTAAGACCAGATCAACCGCACAAGTAGATCGGTCTCTGTTGGCGAATGGCCACGGCGCAGTGACTAAGCCGCCTAAGGCATCATGGCGATAGCGGCACGACCCCTGAATAGGTAGTTAGTAGACGTTTCGGGTAGAAATGGACGATTACCAACACCAACGAACGCCCGCCACATCAAGATAGCTTGTAATCGGATTTTCAGAACCGCTTTAGACTGACGATCCCCAAGAGTGATTAGTATGCGGGGCATGAAGATGAATAGGACAGAGAGGGTATAAAGAAAAGAGGCCTGTATTGCGGAGAATCGGTCAAACTCATCTCATTCTTCTCAATCCGATCAGCCATGACGCCTGCACCAGCAACCGAATACTCTGTCTACCGTGGGAGCGAGGGAGCCGTGAAGAAGGCGCTGGCCAAACTGCCTTCCCTTGGGCCAAAAGAAGTCCTTGTCAAGATCACGCACTCCGGTTTATGCGGGACGGATCTCGCGTATATCCCTTACGGTATCGCTCTTGGCCATGAGGGCGTGGGCATAGTTGAAGCGATCGGAAGCGACGTGACCCAGTTTAAAGTCGGGGACCGAGCCGGTGGCGGGTACCATCGCAACTCCTGCGGCCACTGCAGCTACTGCCTGTCCGGGCAGGATATCTGGTGCTACGAGCGCAGCGTCTACGGTGAAAAAGACTATGACAACGGGACTTTTGGGTAAGTATTGGGGACTGGGCCGCCGAGATATGCACTAAGCGTCTCGAATAGCGAGTATTACGTCGGAGTCGAGACATATCTCCACAAAATCCCGGAGAGCATGGCAAGTGAGCATGCTGCGCCGATGCAGTGCGCCGGAGCGACGACGTACAACGCCCTTGTATCCGTCGTAAAGCCAGGAGAGCGCGTCGGCATCATCGGAATCGGAGGCCTAGGCCATCTCGCTGTCCAATTCGCACGAAAGCTTGGAACTGAAGTCGTGGTTTTCAGCACCAGCAAAAGCAAGGAGGAGGAAGCTCGGAAGCTGGGTGCGTCCGAGTTCTACCTGTTAGACGAGCTCGACAAGATCCAGAAGCCAGTGAATACGCTGGTCGTGGCGGGTAACCGCTACCCGGACTGGAACAAGTGAGTCTCCGCACGCAAGGAGGGGGCGAACACTTACTAATGGGATAGGTTCCTAGTAAAGAACGTCGTCGCTCGTGCCGGCAACATCGTGCCTCTCTCTGCTCCGCATGGGGCTATAGAACTCCCGTAGGTCTCAAAATTGCTAACGTGTTGAGAGCATTGCTGATTCTCGACTCCAGTGCTTTCCCGCTCTTCTTCGACGGGTACAACGTCCGCTCCAGTCTCGTCGCGTCTCGGGCCAAGCACGACGAGATGCTTGCATTCGCCGCGGCGCATGATGTGAAGCCCTGGGTGGAGAAGTTTGAGCTGACTGAGAAGGGTATCCAGGAGGCTATTGGGAAGCTCAATGGCAACAAGATGCGCTACCGAGGCGTGCTAGTTGCGCAGGAGGCGTAGGCTGCTTTCGTCCGTGGGAGTGGCGGCTCTCCCCAAGCAAAGGACACCTTTTCGCAATCGAAACCTTGTCTGTGTTCATTTTTAGAAAAGGAGAATTTTCGATCGGATGATGTTCAGATGGATGTCGTGAAGGTGTGATGGCTATCGCGACTTTCTCACCCACCGCACAGACCTTGTTACGTCATCCAAAAAATCAAGCGCTGGAGAGCCTTTCAAGGATGACACACCAATATACGAGTGGACATGCGCGTTCCCTAAGACTGCCTATTATCTTTTAGAAATTATAGAACATCCAAAACGCGTGTGCACGTGACAATGACGGAATGGACAGCGCTAAGGCTCAAACCGGGCCTCGGCTAACGTAACGGGCATCGGGATACCGCAACTTTCTCTCCGGAAACACTGACCACTTCAACACCCTACCTCCAGCATCCTTATATCCAATGGTGTCCGGGGCAAACGTATCCATTGCTCTCCCACTTCAAACACTCGCGCTAACTCAATCCAGGATGCAAAGACACCGCCCATAGTGTCCCTAGCCGCCGGCGGTGTGGCAGGCGGCATCGAAGCTTTTACATCCGTACGCCCTGCCCCTGTCCTGCTCCTAACTGGAGGAATTATGAAATCTCATGCTCGTCGATTAGTATCCCCTAGAGTTCGCGAAGACGCGGGTGCAATTGAGAAGCCAGAAGGGCATTCCAACGCCGCGCAACCCCTTCCTCGTCGTCACGCAGGTCTACCGAAAAGAGGGCATCCGCGCGTTGTATAAAGGTTGCGCTGCGCTTGTTGTTGTATGTCTGCCCTTTCACGCCATGCTTTGCTTCTCACTCTATCCTAATGTCCACGTCAAAATTTTCTTCTTCTGCCCATCTGGTTTCTTTCTTTCCCGGGACTTCCCGATCATCTGAAACGCCCTCCCAACTCTCAAGACCCACGCATGACACACACCAACACAAAAAGCACAGGGCTCCATAGGAAAAGACGGCGTGCGCTTCCTCTTCTTCGACCAAATAAAAAACTCCTTCGCCGACCCCGAAACCGGGACTCTCTCACCGCTGCGCAACCTCGCCGCCGGCATGACCGCCGGGGTCGTAGCGTCCATAACCGCCGTGACGCCCACCGAACGCATCAAAACCGCGCTTATCGACGACGCGCGGAACGAGCGGCGCTTCCGCTCCGGCCTCCATGCAACGAGAGTTATCTATCAAGAGCACGGCATCCTGGGTCTCTACCGCGGATTCGCCGGGACTACGCTCAAGCAAGCGTCTGCGACGGCGTTTCGCATGGGGACGTATAATATCCTTAAGGACTTCGAGACGAAGCGGGATATTCAACAGAGCACGCTTGTCAACTTTGGGAATGGGTCGGTCGCGGGGATTGTGACGACGCTTTGCACGCAACCTTTTGACGTTATTAAGACGCGGTCGCAGAGCGCGCATGGGACGAGCACGGTCGAGGCTGTTAAGAGCATCTTGCTTGATTATGGGGTTAGGGGCTTCTGGAGAGGCACGACGATGAGGCTGGGGCGGACGATATTCTCCGGCGGTATTCTTTTTACCAGTTATGAGGCGGCGGTCAAAGTTATCATGCCGTTGTACTCGGGGGTTACACATACGGTAGGCGCGGATGCTGCATAGACTAGACTTTGAACCCTTCAGATTCTCCGATGCTCTCCCTCCTTTCTGAAACCGTTAATTCTAGTCTAGGGTTTATGCCTTGCCGTCATACTCATCAATAACACTCACGGGCTTCACGAACTTCCCCAGCGGCTTGTACTCTAAATGATCCAGCCCGAACGACTTCGGCCCTCCAAGCTCAACACCCCTCGGACTCGTCCACCGCTCGCTCGCCGTGATCCCAATCACAAGCACCAACAAGCCGTACCGATACTCGGGCGTCCCTATCGCTTCTCCATTCTGCGCGTCAATCACCGATATCAGATCCGGCACGATCGCCAACACATCCTCGTTCCGCTCTTCGCCCGTCTTGCTTTCCTGCCCCTCGTGGATCCGTAACACGGCGATATTCTCGTTCTTGAACGGGATCTTGATCTTCCCGGCAAACCCCGCGTCCCCGCTGCCGTCGATGATGACTTCGCCATACACATGGCCCATCCACAGCCGCCGTTCCACGCCCACGATCTTCCCTTTGAACAGCACACGTCCCGTCTCCGGCCCACCGACAGCATCAATAATACACTCCGCCACACTATCAATCCTATTCTCCCTCCTCGCCCTCTCGACCTCCCTCCCGATCCGCCAACTCAACGACACCGTATGCTCAACCGCCCACCTCCTCGTCTCCGCCCCAGTAACCGGGCCATCCGCACACCCCACATGGCTCCCCATCTGGCTCAGCGCAGCCCGAATCACCTGTTCGACTTTCAGGTCGCTCGTCGCAGTCGGCATATACAGCACGTTGCCATTCCCGTCAGCGACGGACACCGGGGCGAAGACGATCTCGCGCTCGCCGAAGACGACGGGCGTGGTCTGCCACTTTGTCGGGTAGGCCCGGCCCATCCAGTCGCCGTCTACGCAGGGGATGTTCATGTTGGGGGAGGCGCCGAGGACGAGGCCTTGCAGGCCGTTGGAGCCGCCGATTTCGAGCGGGATGATGTGGGTGGCGCGGCCGCCGGTGAAGAGGGCGTAGAGATGCTGTTGCGCTTGCATCATCCTGTGGCGTGGTTAGCGATGTTGCCGTGGAGGAGGACAAGAGACATACTCATCACCACTCAGTTTCTCGATGCCCACGGTTGGACTACCGGCACCGCCGCCGCAACCGACGCGATCGTCATCTTTGAGGTCGTCGGGGTTAACGACACGTATGGTGCCTCCAGCTCGCAGTATCCCACGCACGCGTAACATGGTAGAGTAAGGTGAGCCTCCGCCTCCGGTGCCTAGGATGTAGCAGCCTATTGTTATCCACTGCAAATCCGTTTCCGAGATCCACCACTCCCGATTCACAACCTTGGGTCTGTAAGTCGAGAAATCCACATCTATCCCCGCGACTTCTTCCGCGGATGTATCCTCGATCGACGGTGGCGCAATGCCGTTCTCCGCCGTTTCTTCCTCCGTCGCCGCCTCTTCGTCGTTGATATGCAGCTTCGCAAAGTCCGCCGACCGCGCATAATCGAAATCCCCCGCCGCTCGCACAATAAAACGTGTCTTGTGCGCAATATATTGCAACGGCAGCGTCTCCACCTCCACGACCTCCACACTGTCCTCTGCTGCACCTGCCTCCACAGTCTTTCGCTTCGCTTCTTCTTCAATCTCAACCAGCAGCTCTTTCGTGGTCTTCTTTTCCGTGGACTTCACTGTATCAATTACAGCGCTTACTCGCGCCATTGCTGCGCCGATTGCGTTAGCTACGCCAGACCATTCGGGCTTGGTAACGCGGCTTGCGCCTTTGAGGGAGTCGGGGGCGATCACGGCGCCACCGCCGACGAGGAGGACAGGGAGGTCTGCGGGTGAGGTTTTCATCGTGTCGATTATGCGTTCGAGCATTCTTTTCGTTTCGGATTGGAAGGCTAAGATGTCGTTTTCGGATAGCTTTCCGTTGACCTTTTCCGGGTCGCCGATTGTGAGATCAGACGATGAAGCGACGGTATAGTCTGTTGCTGTTGGAACATCGCCGCCAAAGACGAGCGCCTTCTCCGGGAGTTTGTAGCCTACGGATTCTGGTCCGACGTGCATTTTGCCGTCGATTCTTCGGACGAGGGAGCCGCCTCCGAGCCCAATGCTTTTCACATCCGGGTATGAGAAGTTCATCCGCACGCCGCTCAGTTCCGAATATGCCGCTTGCTGCCTCGGGAATCCGTTCGCGAGCAACAGGCCTACATCCGTCGTCGTGCCTCCCACGTCAACAACCATCATCGCTTCACCCTTCTCTTGCTTCCCAACGAGGAAAGCTGCGCCGCGCATACTATTCGTCGGGCCAGAGCTAAACGTGCGGATCGGCAGCCGAGCAGCCGCATCCCCGGAGAGAATCGTGCCATCGTTCTGTGTGATGAAAACCGGGCAGTGCAGACCCAGTCTCTTAATCGGCGTCTGGAACGACGCAATCGTGCGTCTCGCAAACGAGAGAATCGACGCGTTCAGAATAGCCGCGTTCTCCCGCTCCAAAAACCCCAGATTCGCAACCGTCTTACTCAGCACAACATCCGCGTCCTCGCCCAACTCCCTCTTCACTATCTCCGCCACCCTTTCCTCTTGCTTCTCAACCGTGTCAATCGGACTAAACACCCCATTGATCACTATACTCTTAATACCTTTCTCTTTGATAATTCTACACTGCTCTACGATCTCAGCTTCCTTGATGTCTGAGATCAAGCTACCGTCTACTTCTAACCCGCCCTTTACGAGCGCGTAGTGGCCGAGGATGAGGCTTCGAAGCGAAGAGGGCCAGTCCACGCACGGCGGTGCGTGCTTGCTGAAGGGGCCGCTGAGGCGCAGGATGGCGACGCGGGAGAGGCGGGTAGCGTCGCGGGTTACTACTGCATTGACGAAGTGGGTGGTGCCGATTGTTACGCTGGCTATGCTGTCCGGGTCTATGGAGGCGTGTGCGAACATGGTGGTTACGGCGGCGGCGATGCCATGGCTGGGGTTGGTAGTTGTGGGGGCTTTGTGCCTGGGGTACCCAATCTGTTAGAGCGATGGAGATTGTTGCCATGGCTAGATGGTATACACCCGTGACTAGAACTACGCGCGTGTGTCCTCCCGTGGAAGAGGACGAATGTGTGAATGTGCGGTCACGTGCGACGGATGCCCTTGGTTTTAGGAGATATTGCCATACCATGCGATAATCCCCTTATTGGGATCCCCGGCCCTCGTCGGGTCGATAATGACTCCATCCGTGTTTGTTCTTTCGACGCGTTAGTAATTGAGGGTGCTAGACGACGATGAAGCGATCCCGGGGCTTACCCGCCGACGTCGACGCCAATACGCAAAGTCTTCTGCACATGAGAACCCATGATTGGCAGTACAGATCAGCAGCGAGGTCGGAACGATGGCAATCTTGAGAGGGGAGAAGAGGGCGTCTCATGGCGGGGCTGCGCAATCACGAGAGGATCACATCAGATAAGATAGGCCAGGCCGAAGATCGGACGCGCGAAGCCCGAGCCTGGCCGAACCACCTTCCATCCTCTCGCAAGCGTCCCTGCAGCACAACCCCAACACGCACATCGTCAACCCCGCAGCAGCCGCTTATTCGACGCCTATACGATGATCCTCTTGGTCTTTTATCAATCTGATTGATTTTCATCCCACTCTCGCCACTTATGCCCCCGCGTATCACGGATTCCGCTTTCGAGTCGTCCGCCGGCGTGGTTATCACAGCATGAGACCAGGGATCGCTCTTGGCATGCTCTGCATCCGCAGGCCTTTTCACCATGGAGCCTGACGACCTCCAGCGCACTTTCGTCCGGACATTGCACATCGCGTCTCGCAGTGACCGTCGAGGATGGCTTTCCGGCAGCGCCTCGTTTCATTAGATGAGAAAATCCGGCTAAAGGGCGACGCAGCTCAGCATGAACAGACCGACTCGTGGAGCAACCGCGACTTGATTCCGCTACCGCCGTCGCGGAGGACGTGGGGATGGTTCAATTTCTTCGGCTTCTGGGCGATTGCGAGTCTCAATGTTGCGAATTGGCAGACGCCGAGCACGTACTTGAGTATGTACGGAAGATGCTTTTGACGACGATATGGAGTTCTGACAACGTGCAGCGATGGGCCTTTCGGTCCGCCAGGCCATGCTCATCATCGTCGTTGGCAGAGTGCTCATTGCGCTTTTCTCGACGCTCATCGCCTGGGCGGGTCTGAAGTGGCATATCGGGTTTACGGTGCAGAATCGGTATTCGTGGGGTATGCGGGCGAGTTACATCCCGCTCCTTCAGCGTATCTTGTTGAACTTCATCTGGAATGCCGTTCAATGTAAGCGTTCTCCGTCTCTCACACTCCCAAGATACTGAGCTAGGCCAAGGCTGGAACGGCGGTAGACTGTGTGCGGTATGCATAACGGCCATCTGGCCGTCCTTTGCGCGGATCCCAAATACGTTCGGTTCCAACATGCCTACTACAACATACGAATTCGTCGGCTTCGTTGTCTTCTGGTTCCTCTCGACTCCGTTCCTATGGCTTCGCCCAGAGAAGTTCAAGCTGCCGTTCCAGATCGTATGCACGTGGTGCGGTGTCGGTATGCTTGCTTGGATGATCTGGGCTCTCGCAACGGCGAAAGGCGTCGGTCCGCTCTGGAACTCAGGACAGCAGCTGCCCGTTGGTTCTGCGTGGAGCTCATCCTGGCTGATCATGGCCGGCATAAACCAGATGGTGGGTGGGCTCGCAGCTGGCATCACCAACGGATCCGACTTCTCCCGTTATGCAAGTGCGCGGCGACACTATGTTATCGGCACAATAACCAGCTGCCTTATCACTGGAGTCCTGGTTTCCTTCATCGGTCTCGTTACTGCCGCTGCTGCCCAGAAGATATACGGCGAGGTGTACTGGAACCCACCTGATCTCCTAATGGTTATGATGGACAGCGGTAACGGGTCCTCGAAGGCGCGAGCGGGGGTCTTTTTCCTCTCTGCTGGCTTCGCATTCACCGCCATGTTCGAAAACATTTGCGGAAACGCCATCGCGGGCGGTATCGACTTGGCTGGTCTCTTCCCACGATACATTGATATCCGTCGTGGTGCGATCATTACGTTCGTAGCCGCCTGGATCGTGCAACCGTGGCAGCTCATCAATCGCGCAACTACCTTCATCACCGTTCTGTCGTCTTTCTCCGTATTCTTGGCGCCCATCATGGGTATCATGGCATGCGACTACTACGTTCTCCGCAGACGAAGGATTAGGCTGAGCCACTTGTACCGGACGAAGAACTCCTGCTACACCTTCTGGAAGGGAGTCAACTGGCGAGCGATACCTGCTTGGATCTGTGGCTGGGCACCAACGATCGGCGGTCTGGTGGTGACTGTCCGAATGGACCCAAGTCCACCTCGGGCGCTCGTGCAGCTGTACTACATGGCGTTCTTGATTGGTAAGCCTTGTGTGCCTCCTCAAGGCCTCCTGACTGATAAATTGCAGGCTTCTTTATCAGCGCAGTCGTGTTCTACCTGCTCAACCTTGCCTTCCCAGTGCCGGACATGGACCAAATCGATGAGGTTGACGTATACGGCACCTTTTCGCCGGCGGAAGCTCGACGGATCGGCGTCATTCCCCTTGATGAGGATTCGTCCGTCATGGGCATATCGGAGACCGGAATGGGACGGGGCTCTGTTGAGAATGTCGTGGTCAGCGAAGATGGGAAGAAGTCCTAAACCTGTTCCATCCAATGCTGCGGTCCGTTAGCCAGAATGGTCTGAGCTTCCTCTCTTTTCGAAGACAGGGCTTGTACTCGCGCTGACCGGAGTTCGGCATTCAGAGCGAGGGTTCCTTACCTATTCAATCGTGCTTAGTGATCGGCCTCTGATGAAGAACAAAGAGAGTATATAGTTGCTCTGCAGGAGTCTACCCAGTTAGCGCGGCCCATGGAAAGCATCTCTTTCGCTTGTATAAACCAGCGCCCTTCCTGCGCCAGCCGAACCGCTGGCTCGCAGCATCGTAGTACGACTTTAGTATTGCCTAACTGTTTGCAGCGGGCGAGTCCCTGAGGCTGGCGAGTAAGACGATGAGTGAGAGAATTATAGGGAGAGGAGGCTGGCGACGAATCAGCCACTAGGGGGTTTGCGGGGGAGGTTGTTGGGATAAGGGGTGTGGTTTGGAAGGCGGCCAGGTGAGGGTGGACATGGCTCCGGGGGTGCTGTTCAAAGGAGGCGTGGTCTTCGCCGAGACAGCATCGACGCTGTAATGACGTCTGCGAGAATAGCGGTGGGCCGTGGCTGCCTTCGCTATTCTTGAGGCGCACCTGCCGCACCTGGGGGAGTAGGAGCGACCTCACCATTCGTTGCAGCCCCTCTTCCTCACCACAACACCTCAACACCACATCGCCATCTGCCACGCCCACAGCGATAGCCATCAGTCGCCATGGCGGCTAACCCACCGACTCCTGCCACGCAGAGGAGTTCGACCCAGCAGCCGCCACCGCTAATGCCGCAGCCGCCCCGCTGTTTCCACAGACTCGGGCAGAGGACTCCCCTCTGCCGTACGGTAGTAGGCAGGTGCTTTCGGCCTGAGAGAAGCGTCAGCTGCTAACCGTGACCAGCGAGGCGGCCCCGTCCTCGTTCTCCGAGACGGTCACGCCGAATGAGGACATCGGAGACGCAAACTACTCTAGGGCGCGTAGCCTTGCTGACAACACGCACCCGAACAGCGTGTATGGCGGCACGCACCGGGAGAGCCCCATCTCGCCCGAACCCGGCTTCCGTACCATGGAGGGTGACCAGCACGCGTTTCCCGAAGCCACTGAGCTCAACAATGGCGTGGAGCACCGTGTGCCAAGGCAGCTCGCACCCGCACCACTGTTGACCGCCAATCGCAAGCGTACTGCTGCAGTGAGCTTGGTATGATCTTCGCAGCCCTTTTAGCAGCATGTATGTTTAGTCAGTCACACTTGCTAACAAGTATTGCCACATTTGCAGCTCGGCTCAACAAGCGACGTTCTCCCTGCGGGCGTGGGCCACGCCAGCAATTTCGCCAACGAAGCTTCCAGGGCACAACCCTCTCCAGAGATGCAGTGAGCTGGCCCCCACTCCCGCGCCCGAGTACTATGCGCTGACTGCCACTACCAATATCAGCGTGCTGCCACGACCACAGCACCGAAGCCCGCCAAGCAACCGCTACCCCCGCCCGGGCATGAACTACGCCGGAACAGCCGCTCACGACACTAGCTACGCCCACCGGGGCGGTAGCCGTGGCTATACTAAGCTTTCTATCGTTCCCCAACCAGAACCCGAGCTTCTGCTTGAGCCCCGGGAGGGTGATGAGACCGGGCTACTAGAACCGCCACCGCAGCGCAAGCGAGCCCAGGCAACGCACTTCTCGTCCAGCAAAACTCCCCATATTCCAGGGTCCCAGCCGGCGACGGAGCGCCCAGTTTCTGACGTAGCCCATTGGGAATTGATGGCTCTTATATATGGCATGGTGCGTACGTTGACAAGTCTGGAAGCCTGCTGCTGAAACTCGTTGACAAATGAGGAACACGGAGCGCTTCATGGAAACTACGGGGAAGGATGTGGAACTCATGAAGGCGACTCTTGACCACCAGCTTCCCTCGAACGTTCGCGAGGCTAGGAACCAGCTCTCCGCCGGTGTCATGCATGCAGGTCATCAAGACATCATGCCTCCAGAAGGCCTTCAGGCCCCTATCGGCCCCCGCCCATATCGCCAGGGCGCCACGTGCCCAGAAGTCTTTCAGACTCCTATCCCCTCACGGCTGCAAGCTAGCCGGCACCTACAAGGAGAAGACCCGGATCTACGCCAGCCCTCACACGCTCGTGCGCTCCCCTCCGGTGAGGAAATCTGGTTTACGGACGCGAGGGGCAGGTCAGTCGATCCTGATCTCGTTCCAGACGCTGTTAAGCACGCTGCGATTCAGCTGGCTCTCGATATCCCGAAGCCCGGCGTGCGTGGAGGCGGACTGGACATCGCGGTCTGCGTGAAGCGCAAAAAGAAGAAGCTTAAGACGCACTTTGACAGATCGGACGGCTCACCGCTGTTTGCATGCGATCACTGTCTGGACGAAGACGGCGTCTGCCTCAGGCGGGTGGACACTGGATTCCTCGCCCGGTGCCGCGCCGGGACGGACCCGGTTCAGTGGATGAGCTAAGAGACTGGGTAGGCGGCAGTACCTAGGTATCAACACTCGCTAGCATCATGTATCGAGCATCTTCGCTGCAAAATCTGCCAATTTCTCGTATGGGCCGAGGCCTCGACACCACATGTATGATAGCTCACTGCGCATTTACAGATATATCCCAGCAATGTAAAGCAGATATTGTTTCACGAAGCCAATCGTCTCCGAAGAGCTAGGGATGGAACCTTTGCTAAGTGCCCACGGATGAACAGCATGACCCCCTTTTCTCACAATCACTGGCCAGAACGGCGCGCAAGTTATTGCATGTTCCAGACTTTTGATTTCTAGGTGGACGCAGACGCATCCCGCTCCGGACTTTGGATCTACCGCTGTTCTTAAGTGCTTGGACATTCACCGGCATCTCTTTGAGCGGACTGGACAGAGCGCCGTTCTTCAAAAGCTCGGAGCCACAAAACGGTGAGGCGGCTAGCCCAGCCAAGAGTCCCACTTCGTGGTATGACTAACAATCCAGCTTAACCCGCAGAAATAAACACAGCTCGTGGGTGCGTGATCTGGCGTGATCTGGCCTTGAACGACGTCATATATGCATGCGAGATCATGTAGATCATGTAGATAATCAGCCACGCGTGCCAGTTCATTCTGCTTGACTGCACAACGCCCAAGCTGGAGGTCTTCGGCACCGTCTGTGTTTACGTGGTCGTGGACGGAGAGAGTGCCCAACCTGCATTTGTGCTCCGATACGATGACATTGCCATCAGAGCGCCGGAGAGCAACATGCGCCTGCGTTTGCGCGCCTATACACCGAGTCAACAGAAGGAATATTACCCATTGCATTCTCGAGGTTTGAACAACGGATATGGCTTCGGCACGTCTATCCGTACTAATTCAGCACAACCGGCTTTTGCTCAGATGCGTGGCCATGCTTACTCGAGTGACTCTATTGACCGTGTTCCCGTGCGTGTTGGGGAAGTATCCTATACAATAAGCTTACTAGATGTGGAGAGGGGAGATAAACGTCTACACCTACATGCTATATACTATTCGAGGTTGAGTCGGTGTAGAGACTGATTGCCTTACCTAAAGGCATTCAGCACAGAATGCGTATATGCCAGATATCCGTATGCAGCACTGAAGGGCGACAGGAGACGTTTAGCGGTTCAAAAAGGTGTGAGGTTGAAACGACAGATTGCTTGGCCTGGAGGCCTTCAGTACTGTATACGGATACTTGGCGTATATGTGTTCAGTGCTGAAGGGCGACGAGGGGAAGGTTAGCAGGTTTAAGTGCTCTGAGGGTTTGAATAGCGGATTGCGCGGCCTGGAGGGTTTCAGGGATGAATGCGGATTTGGTGGGTATTTGGATGAGGTGCTGGAGGGCGACAGGAGGGGTTTAACGGGTTCTAAAGCTCGGAGTTAAACAATAGGTCTTCTTGCTGATGACTTGCATTCGCGCTACATCACCCGCATGGATTACAAGCAAGCCGGCCTCGATGCATGGGTTAGATATTTCGCGGAGGGGTGTGGCATTATTCACCTCGGAGAACTCATGTTCTACAAGGACTGTCTACAGGCGTTGCGCGCAGCAGGGTTCGACATCCGTGGGCAAGGTTCAGATTACAGCAAGATCGCAAGCCTTCAGGCTGCAAAGATGCAGGCGTTGGAGAATGGAGAGCGCCTGAGCGCGAGCTTTTTTACGTTCTGGACGCCGAACAAGCGGCGCGATGCTGGCAAGCGACGGTGGGTACACCCTCCCCTAGCGATATGCTACCGCTAATGATTTTTCAAGGATGGAGTAACACCTCAGCTAGCAATGCCAGTGCAATTCGGCATCAGCGACATCATCGAGAAGGTGGAGGCATGGCGACTGAAACCGCAGCGGATGGCGGAATACTTGCAGCCCCTCAGCATGAGAAGGGCATTGACGAGATGAAGGGACATATGCCTAAGGTTGGGCAGTACTCTCCCGCCGCTCTCTGGATGTTCCACATGGTCGACATGGATTCTTTCGGGGACGGCTGGAGAGACTCGGACATTTCCGATGGCCGCGGAAAAATGACAACGACCGCCTCGACAGACCCCTTCACCCTACCAGCGAGCTCAGGTATTCTGGGTGCTTTAACAGGATACATGAATGACCGATGCATGGGTACCAGCGACGCACTTTTCGGCTGGCGTGTTCTAGCACTGGTGGACGAGGCAAGCACCGAAACGACAAAGGATTCCCTCCAAAGTAAGCTGCAACAGTAGCTAGATCTATTCTATGGGTTGCTGACTGAGATGATAGTGTGCAAATGCGTTAGGTCGCCAAAAACTCGCGTGGCAGTGCATGAAAACGTTTTCGTCGGAGAAGAGCTAGGGGCCGTTAGGCACTTCCTCCGTGCGATATCCTCGGTACAAAGCTCGACTGGAAGATCATGCACAACTTCATGCCTGGGGCAACTTGGGATAGAGAAATGTGGGCCGTCGCGGCAAGGCTCATCGCCGCCGACACACAGGGAATCAGTGTCGACGTGGACGGGGCGCTGATCAGCAAGAGTCTTAGCCACGACCTTCTTTACCTCAGAGAAGGTGCCATCGGCGGGTTCGGTATTTTGAGGACATGGATACTACTCAGGGGCACAAAGATCACGATATTTCATCCGACGATGCAGGCGCCCGAGCAGTACCCATGGCCCCTTCACGAGGTCGGACCGGCACACGCGACGGTGCTGACGGAGGTAACGAACGCGGCTCGGCATTGTGAAGTCACCTTCTAATTTGGGCAGGTCCGCGGCCACATGTGGAAAACGCAACTGCTCTGCTGGGCCTTGAGAGGTTCAAATAGTACGGTTGCCAGTTTCATCGGAGAGCTAGCAACCCAGATCCAGGGGACGCCAACCCCCGGGCCAGGCCCGCCAATCGAGCGCCCATTGGTTCGAAGCAAGAGAATTAAGCGGTCGGAACCCGGGAAATAAACAGCGATCTCATAGATTGTTATGCGGGGAGCTTTTTGGGAAGGGGGGTGGACGTGGACGTGGACATCGGCAACAGAGAGACAGGAACCTTTATTACGTTATAAATACTATATACTATAAGTTTTATATATTATTATAGAGATATAATAGTACTTACTAGAAGTAAACTAGATTTTTTCTTAAAAGTTAGTTAAATACGTATAGCTTTTTAATTACGTAATATATCTTAGTGCAACTTTACTATAAGGTGTAATATACTATAGAGAATATATATATAAATTTTTATAGAAAGATATTAAGGTTTTGCTTAGTTATTTAAGAAAAACGAGTTAATTTTCGTTGATTTTCGTTGCCAAGAGAAGGTAACTAGCTCGCTTGTGTGACCAGCTCGCTTGTAAAGTACGTTAAAGAAAAAGACTAACGTACTTTATAAACGAACGCCCTACACAAACGAACGCCCTAAAAATGCTAAGCTAGGAAAATTAAAAGGTTTTTCTTAAATAACTAAGCGAAACCTTAATATTTTTCTATAAAA